>NW_011888295.1:3387-9765 GCF_000806365.1 Fopius arisanus | reverse complement strand
TGTGGAGAAAGTGAGAGGAGGATTTGTGGAGAAATTGTGAGGAACTGTTACCCAGGAGTGAGGACTAAGAGAGGAAGGACAGCCCTGTGTGGACGATTTCGTGTGGAGGATTTTTCCTGAGAGGATTAGAATCGTCACCATCCCCGTGAGTACCCTTTCTTACCTTTCCCACCCCAACAAGTATTACCGACAACCCTGTAATAATATTTCCCCCCAACGGGGAGCCTCTAAATTCAACTGTCTAATTATACAAGATTGAGTTCGGTTGTCCCGGAAATTACTGTTTATTATAACTTAAGCCCCCTAACTATTGCTGCGTTTTATTAGGACCCCTCACTTCTCCCCCCCTTTCTGCGGAAATAGAATCACCCCCTTCTCTTCCTCATATTAATTGTGTGTGCGTGTGTCGCAGGCTGGCTGGCCTTACCCCCCACCCTTGATTAGTTATTAAGATAAGGTCACACTTTTGCTTCCATTTATTGGAATCGATCAAATTTATATTTAGTTATTAAGATAATGTCACACTGTTGTCCCAGTTATTGAAATAGATAATATTTGCTACTACTATCCCACCCGAATAATTATTCACCCCGCCCCCCCCCCTTTTTCTCATTTCAGGTCCCCCCGCAATTACCAAGTAATTTCCCCTCAAAAATCATTCGTTTATTCCTTTATTATATTTATTAGTGACTTCACCGGGAGTTATTATATTTTACTTTCCCGGCCAAGGTCACAATTTTTAAAACCAAGAGGGTATTCTCTTTCTTATTCAGTTCCTCCAGGCATTTACTCCGATCCCAAGCTATTTCCGAAAGGTAGGCTTAAAACAGGAGAACATAATACGCATAGTTTACATTATTTATTTGATAATCACTATCAAATATTTATTGAAAACGTGTCCTAACACTAGCAATAAAAAAACAATCTAAGATTTGATATTAAAAAAAGAGCTCCTACAGGCTTTATTGAAAATGAGCAGGAAACTGAATAGGATCGTCCAATCCTTATTGTATCTATTCAGTATGAATGAGAGCTAATTATAAGCGACATAAAGAAATGGAAAATTATCACTATTCATATGATTATTTTTTTTTTTGAGATTTGGATTCCAGAGTTAGCACATCCATGTGATAGAGGCTAGTTAAATAAAGGAGGTCATTAATCAATCGATTAATTGGAATTTTTTGATTAATTTTTTAAATCAATTCTGAGGGGTGTGCAAACGAAGCTAGGTCCTTCTGAACGTTTTCACTCAATTCTAGAATTTACACATCCATGTGTTGGAGGCTAGTTAAATTAATGACAGGTCATTAATCAATCACTTAATTAGAATTTTTTCGGTTAACGTTTGAAATTAATTTTGAGTGGTGTGCAAACTTCAGTGGGTCCTTCTCAAGGTCTCCATTGAATTTTAGAGTTTGTACATCCATGTGATGGAGGCTAGTTGCATTAATAAGATATCATGAGTCAATCGGTTAATTAGAATTTGTTGATCAATTTTTTTAATCAATTTTGAGGGGTGTGCAAACTCCACTGGAAGCTCCTGAAGATCCCCACAAAATTACGGAGTTTGCACATCCATGTAATGCACGCTAGTCGAATCACTAAGAGATCCTTACTCAGTCGATCAATCCCAATTTTTCGATTAATTTTTAAAATCAATTTTGAGGCGTGTGCAAACTTCAGTGGGTCCTTCTCAAAGTCTCCACTGAATCCCAGAGCTTTCACGCCCTTCTGATGGAGGCAAGTTCAATCCATGAGAGATCGTTACTTAAACGATTAACTAGAATGCTTTGATCAATTTTGAAATCAATTTTGAGGCATATGCAAACTCCACTGGAAGCTCCTGAAGATCCCCACGAAATTGCGGAGCTTGCACATCCATGTAATGTACGCTAGTCGAATCAATAAGAGATCATTACTCAATCGATTAATTGGAATTTTTTGATTAATTTTTTAAATCATTTTTGAGGGGTGTGCAAACTTCAGTGGGTCTTTCTCAAGGTCTCCACTGAATTCCAGAGTTTGCACGCCCTCCTGATTGAGGCTAGCTTAATTGATGAGAAGTCATTAATTAAACCAGTAACTAACATATTTTGGTTTGTTTTTCAAATCATTTTTGAGGCGTGTGCAAACTCCAGTGGATACTCCTGAAGGTCTCTACAGAATTACAGAGTTAGCACATCCATGTGATGCATGCCGGTTCAGTTGGTAAGAGGTTATTTCCCTGTTCCTGAATTACAAAGTTTGTATACCCGGAATATTAATTGCCGCAATTATCAGATACTTTTATTTTACTCCTGAATCGAAATAAAAAATTAACGATTCTTTCATTTAAATTTTGGAGAGGTGTGGAAACTACGGAAACTTTTTCTGACGATCTTTTGAGTGTAAAATAGTTCGATCATCTATGGCATTGGCACTATAGCATTTATCAAAGTATGTGGAACGACTAAGTAATTTTAAAAAATGAGTTAACATTGTTTTCATCTTTATAATGGTGTAAATTAAAAACTTCTATTTGAAGTTATTTTCTGCGTCACAGAGAATATATGTATGTACGCATCCAGAATCAGATATATATCATATATATACATATATATACGAATACTGTATACATAATGAACTGAATAGATAATTATATTCTGGAGCATCATAAATACCTAAGCGCGGGGAGCGCCCAATTTATCTAGTTTATTGAATTTTCGACGATCAATCGTTATTACGTAACGAGGTATTAAATATTAAATTCGTATATCTTCCACGGAAAAAAACAATAAATGTATTCTGTTGATTTATTCATGTTTACTATGCCATCCACAAGTTATAATTCTTGAGCATTATAGTGTAACATGAACGCTACTAAAGCAACTAATGAGGCATCACTGCAAATAGACTCATCTTCAATTTCAGAATGCAATCTAACATAATTCAAAGAGATGCAATATGATGAACATGGTCAATTCATGAAAAAAAAACACTATTAAACATTCCTTATGAGAGAAAATTTTATTCATATTTCCCTCTTAGCTAAATAATTAAAAAAAAAAAACGAAAAAACTTATTCTTAGAAATGTTCAGAAATATTTTTCCTAGTAATGGATTTCATTCGGTTTTTGCATACAGCTGAGGGTTAATTTTGTAATTTGAATTTTTGTGTGTGCCTCCTTGTGAATATTGATTATCGTACTCCACCCACTGATCACCAGTCCTGTTGGCCAGAGCGGTATGGTGAACAAATCCACCATGAGCTGAACGGAGACGATCACTGGACCCTTTTGACTGAATGACGCCAAGCAGACTCAGTCTCGATAGTTGAGCCTCCAATGGGTTGTTGACGAACTTTGGAATTGTCTTCAGAGCTATCATTGTGTTCTCATACGTGATCAAATCAAAAATTACCAAATCATCTAAAAAATTATTGACCATTAAAAAAATTATTCATGATAAATAAAAAGATTGTTAAAAATAAAAAAACTTGGTAAAAGCTCTTCATGATCAATAATTACAGTCAATAATTAAAGTTTTTTTCTCTTCAAAATCGTCACACTTGAGTCTTTCTCTGATTCCACTTTTTTTTTGTAAAATTATTGAAAGCTTTAAAGTAGTAGATTTTTTTCATAAACTTATTCTTAATTTTTTAGTATTCAATTATTTCCGCTTATTATGTAAACGGTTGTTTTTAGTGCATACATTGAATGTTAGCTGATTGTACGAAATTTACCTATTTTTTGCTTCTCTATCCGAACGGCTCCCCCACATTTTGTACAGCTTGTGCCCTGAATATGGGGAATTATTTCGTTGATCATATTTTTGAAACTCTCTGTCGGTACTTGTTGCGCATCCACAGTCAAAATCGCCACAGGCTGATGTTCGATGAAATTACAAGTCTCATTGACGCATATGCGTAGCTCATTATACGATGGATGATTAGCTAGCAATTTTTGTGCTTTTATGCCAATGTGCATTTGGCAGTCATATGTGGTTTGACCGACGGAAGAAGGGAACAATCTTCGTAATATTGATGCCCGTATGTCATATGATTTTGGTGTCAAACCACTAATGCGTACATTATTAACAAACCCATACGCATCTTCATCTTGCGCTCGGCTCTTCACCTACACAGAGGAAAAAATGATCTCTATTTATGAAAAAAACAAAACGAAAAAATAAATAATAAATGAATCATTACCATTTTGAAAAAACCTTCACTGTCTGTAGCACCGACTAGAATGATTTGCAGAAGGCAATCTAGTGGCCAAGTATTGATGAACATCGTAACACGTTGATCAATGAATAGTGAATCAGTCGGGTTAGCGAGTATTGTAGGCACTTGAGCGACATTCAGCTTGGATTTAGCTACATGGTTCAATGATTCGATAATAGTATCTAATTTTTTTTTTGTCGTTTTCTCGGCGGTTGCTTTAATTCTTCTCTCGCAACATCTTCTGCCGGTACAGTGTTCATTGCGTTGTGAGCAATTTCTTGAGAACAACTAAAATTGTTATTCAGCAAGGGTAGGTCCTGGAATAAAAAACAATTTTCCTGCTCCTGAGAGCTTTCAGGAGGAGGAGTTTCAAGAACATGATCGGTGGAGTTGTAGTCAGCAATAAAAAGTGAAAGATGTTGTTCCAACAATTCAGAGTGATTATCGTCAGTAGTAAGTGGCCAGTATTGGGGCATTTCCCACGCCCCCTCCCCCCTTTTTTCCAGGAAATGGACGTGCAGGTGCAGGTGTGCCCTCCAGGGGGTATTGTGTGGATGTGCGTCTGGACACGTTCACCCCCTTTGTGCCTTGACAAAGGAATTTGACTTTAAATTGCGGAGGCGCGCGCCTTTGTTATAATTTCCTTAAATGTTGCGTAATTTTGGTCAATAGACTTCCGGTCTAAGCGTGATCCCTGGTTTTTCCTTAAAGATTACATAAGTACAATAGACATCCGGTGGAAATTGGTTGGGTGAGAAAGGGTGGAGGTTTTGTAAATTATTAACACGAGAATTATGAATGACTTTTTTTCTTTAATTGATTAGAAAATGATGAGCTACAGTGTTTACAGTGCAACATATTTAAAAGTATACACACATATAAAATTATAATATCATCGTTATCTTAGGTATAATTTTCTAGTATGAGGGCATTCGGTATGGTCCTCCGGCAAAACCATCTAGCTCGTCATAAATGATACAGCTCGCCAAATAATTGATATAAATATCCCAAATTGGCATCAGGGTTTGAGCGCTGAAGGTCATCTCTGGCCAGCAGATATATCTGCTCGAAATTATTTCCGATGCGATGGTGCAGTTCTTCAGTAACAGGCATTCTATTGTAGTCCATGTAGCCCATTGTAACGCGTGTAATGCTCTTGACAAGAGACTCCTTGTATTCCCTCAAAGGCAGTGAATCCAAGAAATCCAGCCACTGGGTGATCCATACAGCTTTGGTTTTTAATGTTTCAATACTAGGTTTCATCATGATGAGAAGATTTTTTTCCCCGGCACGTACGAAGGTCGCACAGAGTTTTTCAAAACTCTGCTGGAATCTCACTGTCAGCCCCCCAAATTGCTTTGCAGGTACATTGTGTATGGCGTTTGGGTGAAACTTCGTTGTATCGAAATACTCCGTAATGGAGTCTATATCTTTGTACAGTAGACCCCATTCATCCCGTGACATTGAAATCGTTGAACGGTTCGGACGCAATCTCATAAAGTGCACCACCGGAAGGAACTCTCCGACACAGGTCACTTCAAGACCGACACGTATCTGTTTAGTCCCTGATTTATTGAGGGGGAAAACTTGTGACAATAATACCTGCTGTTCGACAGATATGGTCTTTTTAGCGCTATTGATCTCCATTGTCACGATCTCGTAGCGCAATATCACAAAGATTGAATAAAAAATAACACGTACGCGCGTGCTTTATAGCGTCAGCCGCGGGAGTGGGGAGAACAAGACCGCCGCGTACGCGCTCGTGAGTGGTGCATATGCGGTCACATGTTACCTCCCGCTACGCTGCCATATCCCACACTACCGGTGCATGGAGGGCCTTATAATATGAGCCGCTAAATTGGATGCTTTTAATATGTAGTTTTTTTTTAAAGTATTTGCAATGTCGGAAGGCAGAACCATGGAATTATTCGATAAATATCTTGTGCAATGCTCTCCAAACGACAATTACAAACAAGATGAAAAACCAAAGATTGTTCTGAAGAGTAATAGGGTTATTATTCATAAATATTCAGACTATGAAGCCTATATGCCTCGGAAATATCGGAAGATTGCTTCAAAAAACACAGTAACATATGAGGTGGATGATGAGCCTTTCGACGATGAGTGTGACTGTGCACGTAAGAGGAAAAGTAAAACGGGCAATAAAATAC
>NW_011888295.1:0-1762 GCF_000806365.1 Fopius arisanus | reverse complement strand
TTTGATCCACTGTCTCCGCGTATGCTTTCCGACTAAGAATTTAAGCGTTTTTCTAAAACTTTATAACATTTATGTAACTTTAAATAAACATTTCATACATTTTCAAATAAAAAACAGTTTACCCTTCGTTAAATGTACCTGAATTTCCCTTTCCTACACCACACCTTTCCCTTGAGTTTGGAAAACTTTCCCTACCCGTGTCTTCCTCTTTCACCTGTTTTTTACCCTGAACATCTCTTTCCTCCTCACTGCCCAGAGGGTGTTTTGCGCTTTCCTTATCTTTCAACCATTTTCTTCCTTGAACGTCTTTTTCTTTTTTACTATCTAGAAGGGGAATTCCTCCTTTCCTTGTCAATCACCTGTTTTTCTTCCTGAGCATCCTTTTCCTTTTTGCTATGTAGGTGCGGGCGAGTGGGGACAGCTTGCGTCTATATAAACAGCGAAAATTTCCCAACCCTCACTTCCAAATTTTCCTCAGCGTTTCAGTGTTTGTGTCTTCGTGTGTTAAAAAAAAAAATTTTAAAATGACTGTGAACGCCGTGGTTTTTATCTCGTTGGTAAGTGGATGTTTTTAGTGTTTCTTGTAGTGTTTTTTCGCGGTTTTTTTTTAAAGTGATTTTTTTTTGTTTTTTATAGTGCGTTTTGTTTCTCGTGGTTTTTTTCCGGTTTTTTTTTCCGCGGTTTTTTTTTCGAAAGTGGTTTTTTTTCACTGTTTTTTTTCGTTGTTTTGTTTTTTTGTTGTCGTGTTTTTTTTATTTTGTAGTCGTTTTTTTTTTATCGGTGTTTTCTTTTCTCGTTGTTTTTTTTTTTTGCTTTTTATAGTGCGTTTTTTTTTGTGTTTTTTTTGTAGTCGTTTTTTTTATCGTCGTTTTCTTTTCTCGTTGTTTTTTTTGCTATGTATAGTGCGTTTTTTTTGTGTTTTTTTTGTAGTTGTTTTTTTTTAACGGCGTTTTCTTCTCTCGTTGTTTTTTTTTTGCTTTGTATAGTGCGTTTTTTTTGTGTTTGTTTTTGTAGTCGTTGTTGTTTGTCGTGTTTTTTCGGGGTTTTTTCGTATTTTTTTTGTTTTTTATAGTGCGTTTTTTTTATCGGCGTTTTCTTTTCTCGTTGTTTTTTTGCTTTTTTTATAGTGCGTTTTTTTTGTGCTTTTTATTTTGTAGTCGTCGTTGGGACCTGGAAGAATGGGTCTAGGCCTCAAAAAACAAAAATTTATATATATATAAAAAAAAAATGGATAAAAAAAAATAATGTATTTAAAAAAAAAATGTTTAAAAAAAAAATGTTAAAAAAAAAAGTTGAAAAAAAATAGAAAAAAAGAAAAAAAGTTGAAAAAAAAATGCTTAAAAAAAAGTTTACAAACAAAAAATTCAAAAAAATTATTAAAAATGGTCGTTTTTTGGGTTGGGTTTTTTCAATAAAAAAAAAATATGTATTAAAAAAAAAATCTCGCTCTCTCTTTCTCTCTCTCTGTCTCTCTCTCACTCCCATATTTACCCCAGCCCTCTAGTTTCGGAAAAATGTTTAAAAAAAAAATGCGTGTATAGGTTAAGATTTTAATAAAAAAATTTATTAAAAAAAAATACATTCGTTGTTTTTTTTTTACATTAATTTTTAAATCTATTTAAGAAAGTTTTCGGTGTTTTTTATACCCATAGGGCAATGTTGTCGCTTCATTGTCGTGACGTCGTTTTGGGCCTGTTGCCCGTATTATCTTACTTTCCGCTTTCGTGATGACGTCATGATACATTGTGCGCCGTATTCCTTT
>NW_011888294.1:7736-8837 GCF_000806365.1 Fopius arisanus | reverse complement strand
AATATTTGAGAATTATTAATATATAGACCGAGAGTTGTAGAGTAAAAATTCGGGGGTAATTAATAATTACGTACCAAATATAGAAATTTATTATATTTTTTTCCTGGTTCTTGTAATGTTTCGAAATAATCTGTTTTGTTAAAATATTTTGAGTTCTGTAATTTTGATAGGTAATCAAATGATAAATGATAAATTTCTGTTCTTTTTGTAATGCTCTATGATAATTTCAATTGTAATTACTGTCAATTAGTACGACTCATTAGATTTTATATAAAAAAGTGATTAGATTGATTTCCTTATTTTGGTTTTCTCCCCAAAAATTTGGAAGAAACACAGTGATTTGCCTTGAGGTACGGAATAAACTCTAATGGATAGATTTTTTTTTCCTTTTGTGTCTAAAGATGTCTGTGTAATCGATTTTACCATTAATCACATAAAGGAGACGTTTTTACGAGTTCTACATTTCGCAAACAGAAAATAACTGACACAGTGGAACGTAAAAATATTCTGGGAATCGGAAAAATCATGGATTCTCACGCAACTCCGGGCGGAAGTTTTGCACAAGAAGTACCTGAACCGATACAATATATATTCTGAGCAGTAAACAGACCCATAACATTTCTTCCACTTTCTGAGGATGATACCCTGTCAGAAAAAAATTTATAATCCCACGGTAGTGAATTTTCTGGCGTGTGTCAATGAATTCTATTGCCTCCTCCAATTCTCTATTCTCTATGACAAAAAAAATCATAAAGTACTAATATTAATATTAACAATTAAAATTTACAATCTATTGAAAAACGTAATTGAACGTCAATTTAATTAATCCACGTGATAAAATTGTGCGGAATTTTCTATTAATTTGAATGTAATCACCAAAATTTCTTTGATTATTATAAATTTTTAGTGAATAATTAAACTAAAATTGAGTTTCTGTTGAGGAAATTTCCAATTTTCAATTGTAATTCTGTCGAATTTCAGGGGAATTATGACATGCTCCAGAATTTTTTGATATTGTTAACTTTTTTATCATCTGAAACCTGCGAGGATCTGGATTTAATATTCAGTAATATCGAGCATCGAATCGAGATAATTTGAAAT
>NW_011888294.1:0-976 GCF_000806365.1 Fopius arisanus | reverse complement strand
AAAATTTTCACTGTTGCACTTCCCTCAAAACAATTACTCTAATTACTCATGAGAATTAATTCATTAACTTAGTAGAAGCTTCATAAAAATCTTCTCTCCTTGATCTTGAAGTGAAAACACTTGAAATTATTACCAACGAAAAAGTGAGGTGAAACATCAGTTAATCAATTAATCATCAGAAACATCAGTTAATCAGTGAATCAATTAATCTGGGGAATATTCCCATTCCCACGGATCAATAAAACCTGGAGAATTTTCCGAGAGATTGAAAAGAGAATAAAGGAGGGAAATGACAAAAACAGTAAGAAAGTGGCGCCGAAGTGAAGGTACTCATAAATATTAATCGAGTTAGCGTATGAGTAGACTCTTGCCCCAGACACAGGCTAACGTGCACTTGCAATTTATTTTCCCTCGTGTTCATCGTCTTCACCCATTAAAAATGAGAGAAAAATAAAAAGCAACTTCTCGCCTCTCAAAACGTACATCACCATATTTTCCTCGGTGGTAAATTCTCTCACACAATCACAACACTCGTGTACACACATCTCGATTATACGCTTGTCGCTTCATACAAAATGTACGATAATCATTATGCAAACGAATATATATCGCAGATGAGAAATGCGAGGAATTATCGGCTATCGTGAAATGCTGAACCCATACATGAGAGTGTATTATGTGCGCACCGATTATTCACGTGTACCCCCAACCCCTGTCTGCACATGTGGGTGGATCCCATGGAAAACGAGAAACCGCTGAAAATTTTCATAAATTATTCATCGCGTATGAATAAAAATCACATCTCCAGTCGTCAAATGGATTGCCATTTTTTTTTCACATCGAGAACGAGCGTCAAATATTGGTTGTGTATTCCCGTAAGAATATTTTTTGCGGTATGATATCGAAGAACTGATTAATAAAATCTAATTCAATTAACCAATGAATATTTTCGTTAATTAATCATGGGTATGAGTAA
>NW_011888293.1:8149-9802 GCF_000806365.1 Fopius arisanus | reverse complement strand
GCGAATGTTCGTTTGGCGTACAAACAGACCGAGCATCTCCTGCGCCGACGACAGGACGTAGCATGAACTGCAGCTGCACGAAGATGACGTGCTGCATGCCTGAGAGTAGCTGCTTCATGCGTTAATACTGCTATTCCCTCCTCCCTCCTCCTCCTCTCCGCCCCCAACTCGACTTGCTCAACTCTCAGTTTTTCCTTCAGAACGACGTTCTGCGACGAATAAAAACAGAAATTAGTTTCACCTGACTTAAACGATACCGTTAAATTCTCCAATTCCGTTTTTTACCCCCCATTCTCCCATTCTCATGATGCTGCTCTTTTTTTTTCTCATGCATTTACCTCGCGTTCCAGTGCATCACGTTCAGCACGAATGACGGTCGCCTGCCTGACGACATCCTGTCTCGCTCTCTCGAGGTTCCTCCTGGTTATTTCATTCTGAGTTGCTTGCAACTGTAATTGACGAAGAGCCGATGTCTGCTCTCTCTCGAGTTGCTCACGTGCTGCTATACAGGCGTCACGCTCTGCCTTGAGACGCTCAATCTCGTCGTCGAGACGTAGACTCCGTTCTAGATGCAAAAATAGTTCCTCCTCCTTGTCACGTAACTCTGTCTCCCGACCCTCCAGACGTTTCTCCAGGGCCCTCCTGCTTTCCTCCAGTCGATCTCTCTCAGCCTGACGAGGATAAAAAAAATAGAGGTTTATTTAATTATGTCATTTTATCGGTACCAAGTCTTGATCGTTCAACCAAAACCGTCTCAACCTGGGAGTGGCTTTTCTCACGGCACCACTTCCTCGTCAGCTCTCGTTCCACCGAGAAATATTTTCATTCCCATTGAAAACATTGCCATTTTCCTTTTTTTAATGAAAAGCAATTAATTAAAATTATTTACATTTTTTTAACGTTCCCGATAATTAAAAGATCATTAAAGTTATCATGAATATTTCTCCAAGTCGAGAATATTTTCCATAATTACAGCTATTGAGATAATTAAAACTTTAAAAAAAAAAGAAAAAAATAGGGCATATTGTCACTGGCAATGACTATTTTTTTTCGGCGTCTAAATGAGCTAGTGACAGTACATAATAATCCCCAATGATCCTGGGTGTTAGGGATTGGTTGTCCGGAGTTTTAGGGAATTGGAGAAGTTTCCCGGCATTGACAAAAGGGACTGAGGGGGAGGGTAGAGGATAGACCTGAGGATAATGACGTTCAGTGGGCGATGTTTGGAGTTATGTACTGGGTATTGTAGGTACTGTTAACTAAACTCGGCCTGGAAGAGCACTTGGGACCGTCGGCGATGGTGAGGTCACCCGCTCTCACGGTCCGGTGAACGGCTGAGAACTACGTTTCCTCGTACCTCACTTCAAATACCATTAATACCATTTTAACCCACCCCCCTCTCACCTACTGAAATCACCGATGGCATTAAGACTCAATCCCCTTCATTCAAAGTTCAATTTTCCCCGTAAACTTTCCAATTCATAAAGTCCATTTGAAACGCCCATTATTCTGAATTACGGACTATTTCATATTCACCGACTTTCAGAAAAACTCGGTGCTAAATTTTCCACAGCCTTCATTCTCCTCACCCAGTTTGTTAATGATATACACTACATGTTTACATCGAGTTACAAAAATAATAGTAGAACAAAG
>NW_011888293.1:3863-5014 GCF_000806365.1 Fopius arisanus | reverse complement strand
TCAGAATTGAATGCCGCAGATCCAGAGTTGAGTTACAAGGTGAATATCGGATTTAAACCCCGGAAATTATCACGGGCTGAGGTGTCAGAGGGATTTATAAAGAATGCGAAGAAAAACAGAAATGATCCGGAGATGGAGCGAAAGGCACGACGAAACGAACGTAAGAGCAGCTGTGATTCGAATCATTCCCAATTACTCATACATTTTTGAGGAAATACTTTAGATGTCTGATGATGTTATGAGGAAAAATATTATGGAGTTGAAGAATTTATCATTTTTTCATCATAAGCCTTCTAAAAAGTTGTTAAATGTGAATTGATGATGAGAATTTCGATCGATTCAGTCTCAAGAATATTCTGTATCTCCCAATTTGTGCCTTTTAATAATTTCAAAATTCAATGCCATGACTGATCCAATGGCCACAATTTCTGCCCGAATTATCCTTCAATTAATTCATGAATATGGATTAAGGCCTGAAATTTTATTTTCCTTCTTCAGTATTGATTGACCTGAAAGCGGCAAAAGAGGACTGGTGGAAAACAGATGCTCCAAACCACATAAAAACAATAGCCGAGCATTACGGTATTTTCAACGACCTTTATGGAGATGCGTACTTCTACCCCACAATTCCTTTAGAGATGAAATACGAGGTGAACGAGGAAATGATAGCAACCGTTCACAGAGGGAATCTATTAAAGCCAAATGAGACGAAAAGTATTCCCTTTGTCAAATATACGGCTGAGCGGGATTCACTGTGGACTATTCTCCTCACAACTCCTGATGGAAATTTGACGAGTAGAGAGTTTGAGTATTGTCACTGGTTCGTTGCCAATATTCCTGAGGATCAAGTTGACAAGGGAGATGTTCTGATTGATTACATGATGCCCATTCCACCCCGTGGTCTTGGATACTGCAGATACATCTGTGTTCTTTATAAACAAGACAAAAAGATTGATTTCTCGGAGTATAAGAGGGAACAACCGTGTTTGGAATTGGAACAACGAAATTGGAAGACACTGGATTTCTACAGGAAGCACCAGGATGTAATCACCCCTGCCGGATTGACCTTTTATCAGGCCGATTGGGATGACAGTGTCCAAGAATTTTATCACAAAAGTTTGCGTGAGTATTTGTGAGAGTGATTCCATTGA
>NW_011888293.1:0-1143 GCF_000806365.1 Fopius arisanus | reverse complement strand
ATAAAAACCTAGAAAAGGTGGCCACAGGTGTCCCCAATTACCTCGCAAGTATTTCATCGGAAGATCGTATCATAAGCGCGTCTTTGACCCTTTCGAATGTTGTCTCGAGCTCATCTATTTGTCTCCTGAGCTGCTCATCAGCCACCGGCTGTTTTCCACCTTTCATTTTCCCCGCATAGTCCATGTCACTCTGGAAAAGTCAATTTCCGTTAGTTCAAGTTTTTCCCTCTCCACCCAACAGATCTTCCATTTTCCCCATTTTTTTTTCCATTTTTTTTTCCAGACCTCGACTCTGACAAGAGACTGCGCGTGTTGCCACAGGTTTTCGACTTTTGTTCGAGCTCTTTTGAGATTCTTCTCACGTTCTTTCATGTTCTTCCAAACATCATTGGCCATTCTCTTGTATCGCTGACGCGTGTCATCAAGATCCTCAGCAGCCAATTGACCTAGGGTCATCGTGCGTAATAAAACCGTGCATTGTTCTACTCTATCTCCTTTCAAGGCTTTCAATACTGAGTCAAAGCAGATTCTCTCCTGGGAATACGAATGGGATAGACGGTATTTCATTAATAATGAGGCTAATGAGGCTTGCGCCAGTAAACTGAAACTCGAAGGCTATTTTTTATGTCGCATTGTTCATTTTTCTTTTGTTATGGTTATTCTTTACTTTTTCCAGAATCCTTAGCATGCTTTGATAGGTTCTGTTGACAGCCTTGGCTGCAATCTCGTTAGATTGGGCTTCTTGATAAAGTGCGATGAGGCTCTGGTGATCGGCATCGGGTTCTGGCAGAGACTGCACTTCGTTCTCGTCATTCAAACGTGTCAATTCAAGCTGCTCCCATGGAAGAAAATTGGAATTCAATATTAATCCAGTTGTGCAGAAATAGTTGCAGATTTTATTTTCATTCGATAATTTTAGCCTCGGCTTTTATTTTGAAGTTAAAATTATACGAGTTTCAACTCGATTACGATTAAAAATTCATTCATCTTGGAATTTCAATGGATTACGTTAAAATATTAACTGATTCGTCAATTAAGAATCCTCCAGAGATTCCATTTCACATGTTAAAAAATTCAGGTTTTTTCGGTATATTAAAAAAATGCTTTTCAGACATGGACCCGACGAAAAATATGATTAACCTT
>NW_011888292.1:8681-10463 GCF_000806365.1 Fopius arisanus | reverse complement strand
TTTTACGGGAAATGTACAATTTTCTTAATTAACCCGAAATCCAATTGAAATTTTCAATTGAAAATAGAATTCATATTTTCGCAGTGGGAAATTCAGATACCAGTGTGACCGAATTATTTTACATCGCTTCGATGATGACTATGTGGCGATTGATCAAGACTTTAAAAATGATTAGATCTCATCATTCTACCCAGCCAGGAATCGAACCTGAAACCTATTTTTTTTTCTTCTATCAAATTTTTATTCAGTATAAAACAGTCAATATATACAGCGCATACAAACCTTAAAAACTCGTATCAAAAAATGGTTTTCCCTAAATAACTTTTTACAGTCTATAAACTTATGGTCTGGTGAGACTTTCTAGTTTATCTATTATCGTATATACCCTACGGGCTTTTGTAGAGTCTATTTTGGTAATAGAGTATTTTTCTTGGTGAAATTTATGCCTTATTAGTTGTATTTTATGATAATAATACGAACAGGCGCTATAATATTTGCCAGAATCTGGGACCTATCCGCTGTGAAGTAACGGCCTTACTCACTGCGCCAGGCCACCGGGTTCCTAATAATTTGATTTATTTACAGTTATAAACTATTTTTTTTTTTTGCACATGTACTGGGGTGTTACATATATCCCTCATAGAATATATATTTTTCATATTTTGATTTCTATGTAAATCATGGGACTCATTCAAGTCTGGGATTTTTAATTTCTACACTGAATATTTCATAACAGTTTATATTGAAGAGGGTGTACTGTAAAAAACCTGTCGCTGAATTAATTTTCCTGTCAAATGAATTTCTATGGCATAAATGAATATCTATGAGTAGGGGACATCGGGGGAAATGGACCATACAGACAAAATGGGACACACATCTCCAGTCATTTTTTTTCCAAATAAATGTTGGAGATAATCTAAAAATGTCCTTGTGTCTTTTGCAAATTTAATTTCTCCTTGTAATTGTAAAGTAGTTAGAGAGGAGGAAAAGAACAACCCCAGCTCCAGGGGCAGGCGAAGGGGTAGGCCAAGGGTCAGCAGAAGAAGAATCTAATAAACTCTCAAAATTGTAGAAGAAAACATTACGACTGGTTTAGAATAGAGTAGGGCAAAGTGGAACATCTTCAATGGTCAATAACTCGGACACCGCACAATATAATCGAATAATTTTTTGCATTTTTATAATTTAGAAACATAAATCGAATGTGAAAAAAAATGAATAATTTTCACTCTACCGGTACCGTGCTATTGACGATTGAAGATGTTCCATCTTGCCCCACTCTCCCCCAAGAATTTAACATTTTTTTGTCAGTTATTGAATAATGGTTTCTTACGATCGATTCTGTCCGCTCGTCTCCCATTGAACCCTTGATTCATCCCACACCGGTAAAAAAATTATTAAATTTAAATAAGAAAAGTTTTTAAACCAAAAACTGAAATTAATGAATAGTTGCAAGCACATATGTAATTCCAAATGCTAAATATTGAATTGAATAAATTTGTTTAAAACAACCAATTAAAATTTTGAAGTTCAATTGTGAATTTGATTATTTCGAAAAATTCTAAATTGAAATCCGTAATTGTCAAAATATACCTGAGGGTGCATTTAACTTAAAAACCTATTTAGTAACCTCAACCAACAGTTATTTATTTATATATTAACATTAGAGAAATATTTTTTAATTTTTCAATAGTCATAATAAATTAATATAAGAAAATTAAATAATTGATTTTTCTTTTTTGATTTTATACACCTATGTGATTAAGAGTATATTAATTCATT
>NW_011888292.1:0-1216 GCF_000806365.1 Fopius arisanus | reverse complement strand
GGGTGGATTATCTAGAAAAGATAATTTACTCCGAAATTCGGATTCCTAATTACTTTGGCAATTAATCGTTTTTTTTCAATAATTGTTAGCTAGCGTTGTAGCGGTTGTCAACAACTAGGTCACTAGCTAACAATTATCGGAAAAAACGATTAATCGACGGAGTAATTAGAAGTCCCAATTTTGGAGTAAATTATCTTTCCGGGCAGTCCCTCCGGGCCTTGACGAATATCTAGAAAATAAACTAATTTTCTTTGATTTCTCCCAACAAAAAAATCTGTACAATCAATTTTTAAGTTTGCTTATTAAGTTCGCTTATTTTGTTTATTCAAATTACTGAATTAAAAAATAAAAAATCTCTAATGGTTCTTGGTCAAAATTTTTGGATTTGACACTCATATTTTTTTATTCCATTTATTATTCAAAATGCAGCAAATTTATTGATTTTCTTTTCTTTTCGCTTCGAGTTTCTTTTATTTATCTTATATGCAATATTATTTATAATATTGCAAGATGAAAGCCAATGAATTCACAATGATTGCATTTTTTTAGCAAACATGATATCTATATGAAAATGAATGCCATTGTTCCTAATTGAATGACGGATTCTTCAGAAGCAATGGGAATAGTGCAGAAAGTATTTTAATAGACATCAATATCAGAACGATGTTGCCTAATTGTGAATTCTACAATACCTCAATTAAGATATAACTCTACATTCATTTCATATCAAGTCATCAATCCTGATTTAGAAAATTGAGGAAAACTGCCAGAAGAAGAATGAGTTTTAAAGCCCCACAAACAACAAAAAAAGCAACAATATTGTCGTAAAGGCAATAATTTAAGAAATAATTATAACGAAATATCAATTGAAAAATTTTAAAAGAGAATTGAAAAAGTATCAATTTAGCGACGGAAACCAATGTCCTTTGCCGTTTGTTCGAAGAAATTAATTAATGTATTAAACTCATTAGTTTCTGCTAAATATTCCATTACTTTTTTGCCAATTTCTATAAAAAACTTTCGTAGAATTTCTGGATGTTTTGTTCTCTAAAAAATGATATGCGAAAAATACTATATATAAAAATACAATTTAATTTGATCCCTAGATAAAACTCTATTCGAGAATTTCTTATTTTTTCTCACTGTTTTTGTTCCGTTCTGTCAAAATATTAAATAAAATAACTTTGAAATTTCCGTGGAATCTTTATATTTTTTT
>NW_011888291.1:8231-10524 GCF_000806365.1 Fopius arisanus | reverse complement strand
TTGATTAATGGAACTTTCTGTTTTTCATCGAATCCCGTGAGTTTTACTGTGAAAGAGGACTGTTTCTGTTGAGGTGCTGCTTCTTCTTCCTGAAATAGATGAAATGTAAATTATTCGATAGTCATTCTCTTGGGGAACCAATGGAATCGGTTGATGATCAAGAGTTTTACCTCTGGCTTTTGGCAGCAAAAAGAGAAAAATAAAAATTATTAAAATTATTTTTTTTTAATAGCAAACCGTTTAAATAACAATTCTATATTGATTTATTTCGAAAACGATCGATTTAACGTCGAAATATCGAAGGGCATTTCTCTAAAGTATTCAATTTCTAAAAACTATTCTTTGATATTTTTTTCCTAGTCATGAAATTCTCGGATTAATCGATATTTAGAAAAATTATAGAACCCCGTAATTGGGGGAGGGAATTAATTGAAGACAATAGTCGAAATTCTTGAATATTCTCGAAATAATTTGATGGCATTAATTAATACCTGTGGTTTAGCCATCACCATCCCTCCCATTGGCATAAGAGGAGCATCAGGAAGGTTTAGCCTCTTTTTCAAAACATCGCTTAGCTCAGCAACCTCTATGAGGTTCAATGACGTGATATCCTTCACAAGTTTTTCGATTTTCGCAGTGACAGGCTTGTCAGTTCCTTCAGGAGGAGGAGGAGTGAGTTTCTCAGCTGGAGCAACTGCTGCTTCAGCTGTCTGGCCGTAGACAGCACTAAAATAGTCGTGATTACTTTTTAATCACCACATTGACGAAAAAATAATTTTTCTCTCGCGAAGAAAAAACGACCAGCTTCAAGCCTATGACTAATTGTCGACATATTTTTCTCTGGGGACAAGTACATCATGTTCTGGATTTTTAAATGATTTATTTACTTCAAGTCCGCAAATATAAATAATTTATTTGCACTATCAGTTGTGGTATCTTAATCATTCATATTTACATTGTTCCTACTTCCTCAAATATTGATTCTACATTTTTGTAAGAACTCGAGATAGGTATTTCAAATATTTTTGAATTTGTAGACTTCAAAAAAGGGATAACCAAATTTTTATCCTCCTGAGATTTTTTTTCAGCGTTGACTTTCGTGGTTGTATTTCGATGTTTTTGGTTGAAGAAATTTTTTCTTTGAATTGTATGATCAAGTTCATGAGGTAGTGAGAGGTTATGTTGAGGATCATGTGTTTCTGAATGTTTCTCGCGAGATAAATCGTTGACTCACCTCTTGTTGAAGCTCCGAATGTGCTGGAGATTTCTTCGTGCTACTAGTCTCAAGGTGTTCATCATGATGTTATGTTAAGTCCAGGGAATTGCAAATAGCTGGAAATATTTCGCCGGATTGATCGTAGATAGGAGTTGGATAGTTTCCAAATATCGATGGAGCTCTGCTGGGGCATCTGGTGGAGACCCATCAAATTCAATAGCAAAGAATTATCACGTTCAAATAGTTTTGATAATTATCGCGGTCTTCCTACCCATTTATTTGCAATTATCAGTCACTTATGCAATGGTTATACATCTTGAAGTGCCCCAGGAATATCAGGTTTAGAATTGTTATGATCATGTGGTACATTACTAGCGAATAAACTACCTGAAAAAATAAAAGAATAAGTTCTACTTCAGCACTGAGTTTTTCACAATTATCTCCGGAACTAAAGAAGATGCTGAGATTCTTATCAGAACCTTTTTCATAATAATAATGCAGGGCTACAAAAAAGGTGATCACAAAAATTTCGCTATCTTGCTAATTTTCGGAGATATTTCCGGAAAAATCATTGAGAAGACGAGTTGACGTATTTTTTTTCACGACTTCGGTATTGAGTTGAGAATTCATTCTTCAAATTTTAATTTACCCATAATGTGATGCAAAGATAATTTTTCAGAGGGTTTAAAACAGTTTCTATAATTAATTTATGAGCACAAAATGTTTGAAAGAAATTCTTCACTTATAAATTTCAGGTCAATTCTTATTTTTTTTCTTGGGGGCTTTAATTGGGATTTTTTTATGGAAGACTATCACTTCAACTTGAATATTTGATATAAAAATTAATTATACTTCACTGTCTCGCATGTTGTAACAAAATCCCCACTTGCAGATGCATAACCATGACGATAGTGACAGTAATAATAAAACTACTGCTGAGGGAGGAGCACAGATTTGAACGTTAAGCATTGATATATTTTTAAATAATTTTTTTATTTATTCAATTTTCTAAGTCACTGTCAATTTTGACACTTGAAATAAAAAATGATTGTCGTATGTTCGAGGTGTGGAGGGGAT
>NW_011888291.1:4224-5956 GCF_000806365.1 Fopius arisanus | reverse complement strand
ACGCCAAGAGTAAATGCGTGTTATTGGTCCTGCAAGGACACGCCTCGTCGACAATTCCGTGAAAATTATATTACACTTTTAGTAATTAAAAAGCTAATTGTTCTACTTGTAGTTGATGAAAGTATTATTAATTCAAGTGGTCACGGAGAGAAAAATATACTTGAATCTAGGGTGTTTTATACTAGAATCCAGTGGTTTCCATTTCCAACGCGATACCGGCATACGGAAATTATGGAATCTTATATATTACATAAGGGATGATTCCTCTTTATCATCTACAATTATTCAAAGAATACGAGATTGTGCAATTAAATTAACGGAAATGCCGAAAGATCGGTGAAATTCCGGGAAAAATTGAAAGTTCAATCAAGATGAGATATTCTTCACCCGATATTTAATTCAATTAAAAACGTAAATTTCCGTAACGGTAATTCCCCAAAATTCAATGCGATGTCATAATTGCATAATTCCATGGAATTTATAAAAACTAGCGCGAGACTATAATTCCTTTTATTAAATGGACTGATCGATGTGGCATTGAAAATGGGATGTACTAGAATCGAGTATTGAATATTCTAGCTTAAAGTACATTTTAATTTCGTGCAAAGTTCCTTATTTTGTTTGCATTAGTGATTTATTAATAAATTGGACTTGTCTAGGGTGAATTATTGGCGGTAACGAAATGGTGGTCATAGAGTACTTTCGATGAAGATTATCCTTTGATAGTGATGGTACATCCTTGGCATGTGTGACGTATCTTGATAGTGAATTTATTCACAGGTGTTTTAATTTGTTTATAATCAGACGAGACTGTGCTCACGTGAGTCGTAACGATGCGTGTAGAGGATGGAGGAGCTTGTACCTGGTGATGCTGATGATGAGGACAGCGATGAGGGTGTTGTTGCACAGGGTGATGATGATGTTACCCTTTTCGAGGCTTGCAATACCTAGGTATTGTGACCTTGTTTGCGAATTTTGCTTTCGAGAGCTGGTGTGGGTCGTCCCACGAGATCCTCGAGTTCGTCCGGTGTTAGGACGGTGAAATCTCTGGAAATTGACATTTTAGCTGATGTTAGTGGTTTACGGATGTGCGCGTTGGGGAAGTAATTATAGAATGGGGGCCAGTGGGGTGAGGTGAAACGTTTTTGATGGATGATACGTTCGGCTTGGCTCTTTGCTATTTAACGATTTTGTGGGCTTTCCCAGATTTATTTCAAGAGGTTGCAATTTTCATTGATTTAACCGAAAATAAGATTCCTGCAGGTTGAGAGAAAATCCATTTGGTATGAATGAATTGCAACAAGCAGTCATGGACTTGGAATAATAATTCATTTTTGGCTTTTTTTCGAATTTTTGAAATGGTTTATAATGCCTCATACCTTGGCCATCAATTAATTAATAATAATAATTCATATCATTTGTTTTTTCATGTTAAATGACAATTGATTATTCAATGAACGCTCAGATTTCCAGACTGATGTTAAAAATTAAATTCATACCATTTATTTAATTTAGAATTGCCATAATATTCAAGAAATTAATTGAATCGTCAATGAAGAATTCTGCAGAAATTTAATTTGAAATCTTTTTAGAACTTGGAATTTAAAATATAATTTTCCAACAGTGCAACATCAAGAATGAAGTTCAGTATATTGAAAGTTTGAATAATAAGATAATTGGAAAATAGGGCTTGAATAATACCTATGAGGTTCAATTACAAATGTAGAATAGG
>NW_011888291.1:0-1554 GCF_000806365.1 Fopius arisanus | reverse complement strand
CTTTGTCAGGGCACATCGATGAATTATCACTCGCTTTATCGGGTATTTTAGCCCAGAGCTTAGAATTCTCCCGATATTGTTATTACTTCGGGAAGATTGACGCATTTTTACCCAAATAAAACTCCCAAACGATCCATTTGTCAAGTGCCTTTCTGGAGATAAAATCCTCTTGGCTTCATCTAGATGGAATTCATTTTTATTTGACAACTTTTTTGTGGGGAGTCAGCGATTGGGGGAATTTAACTGCCATTTTATTCCAATGATTTTTAAGGCGCACTATTTCATCGAAATTTCGGTTACAGAATTATTGGAAATGATTTTTTTATGAAATCTCGAATTTTTTTTTGTATTTTGTATTTTTTTCGTTGGAAATTCAGAAATTAATTTCAATGAATTGAAAAAGAGAAATTATTATTTCTCGAATTTCCAGTGCATTGTGGACTTAAAGATTGGGAATTATCAAAATAGTAATGAGGAATTCTATCGAAATTTCCTGTCACTTTTTCATTATTAAAAATTTCAAACTTTGAACTGAAACTTTTAAATGTAATTTCCTAACGGTGTAATGTGAGTGTAATCATTAAATCCGATTTAGTGTGCCATAAAAATGAAATAAAATTCCAATTTTTTGAGTTGAAAATGAGAATTCTCTCAGTTACTTCAGTTGTCACGTACTTGACGTCATAAATCCAAAAAACTCGTAGCATTTAATGATGCAAACGGAAATTCACGTAATGAAAAAAGAGCTTTGATAAAAATTGTTCATTCCACTTGAACGGATCCGTCTCGTATATCAGAGAAAGGATATTATATTCCTGGGATATTTTGCTGTTGTAACCTGAGAGGTTGACATGTTTATCCACGTGGCAGGTTTTCAACAAGTTTTTACGGCAATTCGAGCTAGATAACACGAATGCGAGTGAAAAGATGTTGAACACGCGTCAAGGTTTTTGCTATAGTTGATCAGGGATTTAATTTCCCAGGGGGTATTTTGTTGTGACTCAAGAGGATGACATGTTTTCTATAGGTAATAATGACACCGGTAATGGCTATTTATTCCGTGAAATTGAATTGCCCGAATTGAGTCGTCAGCGGATTTGTTTGTACGCATGTATGGCCTCGCCTGAGGTATTTCTAACCGTTGGTGTGTACACGTATCCGACCTTTTCTGAATAAACACCCACGTCTAAACGTAAAATGTAGTTTTCCAGTTTAGTTCCAGTGGGTGGGTTGCATCAACACATTTGAATCACGTGGGTGACTCGAATGTGATTCCGGTGGTGGTGGAACTAGTAGCGTTTCATTCAAGTGGTTACCAGGAAATGAGTAACTATTTTACTGTGAGAAGATTTAACGAAAAATCACGATTACATATAATTGTGAATTGTTGAACTTTTTACGGAGATTCATGAAATTACTGAGCAATTTGCCCCGTTTTTCTTGAAATAATTTCCAAGCAATTAATTTTCCCTCAACATGTCTTTTTCCATTTGTAAAAGTTTGTTCATTCGCGATCGGAATTTTATTTGTTATTTAATCCACTGTTATTATCAG
>NW_011888290.1:7508-9947 GCF_000806365.1 Fopius arisanus | reverse complement strand
AAAAAAAAACTCCATTATAATGTATAAATTATCTGTAAACACTTGTAATCATAAAAAGGTCAAAATAATCAGATAAAACATTGATAAAGGGGTCAACGATTTATGGTAATTAAGATGGAGAATGTTCAAAAATTTATTTCGAGAGCTTTCGAAGTGAAAAATACGCAATTATACTGCTATACTGTACCAAGACCACTTTAACAGCAATAAAATTCATTAAGATCGGAAAATAATTGATAATTGCTCTTTTTTTCAATTACCTCTGACATTTTCCGTTTATTCAAATTTATTTTCCCACATAAATCGATTTCTTTATATATTTTCCTCTCAATTCACTAATAAAAATCATTAAAACCTCAGGATATTTATGATTTTTCTATTGGAATATTCTAATTGAATAATTTTTATTAATTCTAATATTCTAATTGAAAGCGTCAATAAATAAAAAAAAATGAGAAATCCTTCTCGTTTTTTACTATTCACCGAAAATTTTTTATTTATTTTTTTGCAGTATAATTTATTGCAAATGCAATAGTGGATGTGCGCGATTTACAATTGTGATGTCTCGAACGTATCACCGGCTTCTTTGCTCTCCCACCTGTGCTCCTCGTCGCCGAAGGTGGTTCTATGGTTTCATTTACATTTGTGATACCTTATCAGTGCGTTGGGTACAGCGATGACAGATTTCGCACTAGATATTTTGATTTTTTGTTTAGCTGAAAACAAAGGGATTATTCCAATCGATGGAAACACGCGCACGCGGAACTAAAAATTAATTACAAATTGTGATGAAGAAGTTATTCCCATCTTTATTATTATGAACAAAATTGAAGTGTCATTTTGGAAAATATGATCTGTCCCGATCTCGTAAGATTCATCGGTCTTCTAGTGCTGGGTAAGTACTGCATACGAGGAAAATCCCGCATGTCAATTCCTCTCGTGATAATTACGATGAAAAACATTTTTTTTGTAATTTTTCAAAGAGAAAATATTTTATTATCGGGGGATTCCATGATTTTTCAATTGGTGTAATAGTTTTTAATTTGAATATCGAGTTGAATAATTAAATTTAGAGGGAATTCTCCGGGATTTAATTGGTCATTAGGGAAATTGACGGTTTCCGAGGGGCTATCTTGTTACCAGTGCAATGCTGACTTGTCAATGGGTCTCAAGGAGGAATGTAATGATCCGTATGCACCAGGACCTGCCATCGATCTCGTGGAATGTCCTCAGAACGAGTCCCATTACTGTCTCAAGGCTGCTATTTACTGTGAGTACTTTATTTACACAATTGCTATAACACAATTCCCACAAGTTCATAGATAACATTTTAAAAAATCCAAAGAATTTATTTCTGATTTTCCTCCAATTCGTATTATATCGATACATAAAAATTTATGTTCATATAATTATTCCAATATTAATATAAATTATTAATTTCTCCTGTTCTGCATTGAGCGCTGAAAATTTCATCTTCGATTCGTGTGACATAATTCTTCTCTATTTATAGAATATGCAACCTCGTAACATTTTCGTCTGTGATTTTGTTCCATTTGAGTAGATTTTCGTGCTTCATCGCGCACTTCCGTTGGTACGTGGAGAAAAAAAAGTTGCATTGTATACCCGAATGCGACAAACAAACTTTATCTCGAAGTCGTCTGAATAGGCGGTGATCTTGCATCTCGCTCTCTTCTCCCCGATTTTTCACTCTCTCGATGCACCGAGAGTTATTTAGATAAAGCCTTCAGTACACTCGAGCGACATTTAATTATTCGGGGTACGATCGGATAATGTTGTGGAATTAAAACACCAATAATAATAATAAATAATAATAAATTAATTAATGAAAGGTGAATATTTTGAAAAATGAAAATTCTTCAAAAAATATAATCTCAAATTTTCTCGAAAGATAAACAAAATGATTTATTATAAATAAATTATTCATAAATCAATAAATGAATAATTATTATAAATCGTTGAAAAAAATATAAATTCAATAATTCACTTAGATATTAATTCTCGTCAATTTATCTGGGAATTATTACCGAAATGAAGGATTTTACACACGACACACATCATCTACGATAAAAAGTTCAACCACCTGGCACACCTGCGTGATCTCCAGAGGGATGAAAGAACACATGTTACCCCACACATTTTCCATCCCATCGTTATCACAGAGTCTTTATTTTTATTTCAGATAAAAATGTCCACGCGACTGTGAGGGGTTGCGTGCCATTGCGGTGGAAAAATACGTACTGTTCACCTCGTGATGAATTTGCTGAGGCACGGGTCACGTGCAAATTTTGCAATGAGAATGCCTGCAATGCATCCTGGATACCGGTAATGAATGGAGATTCAATCACATCAATTTTTATTGTTGTCGTGATGAATTTTGTCCTCGGATAGAGGAAATCCCCTTCAAATCCAAAAAAAAAA
>NW_011888290.1:3704-6198 GCF_000806365.1 Fopius arisanus | reverse complement strand
ACGAGATTAAACTAGGGAGTGTTCACTTCGTGACGCCGTGGCGCTTTCCAAGGAGACGGTGCCGATCCCTGAATCAAAACCGAAGAGACGCCTCAGTACTAGGGTGACCACGAGCTCAAACGGTTCAATATTGTTGTTCAAAGAGTGTTCAATCGAACGTGTGTTTAACATGGCATCGAGCATCAACTGCATTTTCGCCCTCGTGGCATTAGCAGTTGTAATTCAAACCGGTAAGTGAAATTACACCTAAATAATTGTACATTATTTTTTTCGCATTAAAATAGTCAACTTGACTCTGAGTTGAGTCAATTTGAGTCATCTGAGTCATTGATTTAAATTAGAACACGCCGGACTGGAATTAATTTTTGTGGAAATTCATTTCAAGTTAAATTCATTTTCGCTTGACTCAAGTCTCATCAAGTCCTGATTTGATTCAATTCATTCAGCTCATGTTTTGCTTCAACAAATATCTGGTTTCCCGCGCCCTTTCAAAACTCCGCGCAAGTGCGATTCGCGGGAATTGCAACCGCGGGGATTTTATGAAAATTAGGAATTTTAGTGATTGATGGAAACTTCCTCGTTAGAGTCTAAAAATAACGGGTGTGGGTTTCGTCTGCGGGTCCCCTATCGCGACTGATCATCAATCCTCGAGGCAATTGTGGATATGATTTCCAGAGGGTGGAGAATCCCAACATTCATTTTTTTAATGAGCAAAAACATCAATTACCGCCTATCTCTCCTGTCTTCCCTCAAAAATCCATATTCCGTCGAGTTTTCACAAAATATCTCCAGATCTAACATAGATAGCGAAATCCCCCCGAGACCTTTTTTGTAGCTCTTAATTACCCCTACAAAAAAGGTCCCAATAAAAATATCGATATCAGCCTTGCATCCCGAGATATTCATTCAATAATAAACAAAAGCACCAAAAATCGACTTCTCGGAATCTCGCGATTTCTCCCCTTTAAATTTCCCCTCTCCCGCGAATTTCACCCGTCAAAAAAAAAATCCGAAATCCAGCGCAAGGACGAGAGTGTTGAAAATCACTTCCGAGAGTTCTCCATTGAAAAATTCCTGTAAAAAATCCGACAAGTTGTTTAAAACGGCGGAAAAAAACAGAGACTGACTCACCTCTCACGTTTTCACAACAAATCAACGTAGTAATAGTTGGTTCAAGTACAATCGCCATTATAACACCAACAGTATATTTGAGGCGTAGCTAAAGCACCTGAAGCGTTACGCAAAGGTAAACCATGTCGATGTGGTCATCGTTGACGCATATCCCCGTCTAATCACGAATCGCGGGACGAAAAGAAAAAAAAAACACCGAAATTTCACGGCTGTCGGTGTAAATCGTAATTACGTGTGAAAAAATAACCAGAATTTAGTTCTGGGACAAGGCAACCTGTTTACGATGTTTTGAGTTCCCATAATTTTTTTCATCACTCACTGTAGCCTTTTAGCGCACTCCCCGGACGGCAATGGCTATTGCGTAATGAACAATTTTTTTTACCGTGGCGTGACTCGATTGAATCAAATGACTGGAATGTTTAGATGAGCCTTGGAAGATTTCTGGGCATTTATTTCGGTTATTGTTACCAGGTGAGAAATTTCTCAAATTTCTCAATTAGCAAATTTTATTCTTCCACCGGAGATTTTATGGATTTCCAGAGAAATAGATTTTTACTGGCGTAACTTCGGGTTGTTAAGGTCATTATTTATCTAATTATTTGGATTTTGATACTTTGCTTTTCAGGAGCTGCTGTTGAGAAGTGCTGGAGTTGTTCTAGTGAGCAGAACGGTGTTTGTGAACATTTGGATAATGCAACTGCTCTCACGAGGGTTAATTACCTGCGTGATTGTCGTTACTCTGAGTCACCGAATTCATACATAAATACCGAAAAAAGAATCTGCAGGAAGTTCATCTACACCGGTGAGTACTCGCGTTTATTCTGGCTAGCGTAAGTAAATACTTCTGCAATTTCACTGAATTATTCGGAATTATCCGATTCGCTTCGAATTATATCATAATTCTCCCATTCAATCAGTTCTTCTCTGAGGGCACTTCAATTTTTTTTTAATGCCATTATCGTTGAATAGTTTAATTCGCATTATGCATAATTAACGAATTCTCCGCGGTTATCTTCTTTAATGAATGCATCGGTCGTAGGCGGTGGAAACACAAACAAAAAAATACGAAGCCGCGTTAATATTCATTTTGAGAAATGACGCATCTTTGGCATTATTGAGGATAACGACAAAATGGAATACGTTAACTTGTCAGGAAGAGAGACAGTGAATATTCTTGCATTACATTCATACAACCGGAACTCTCTCTCCTCGTCTCGTCAATTTAGAGTGAGTCATACGCGAATTGCAAGTGTGGGTGAATTGAAATAATAAGTCCAGGCAGAGAAGAGCTAGAGGTGTCTCAAGGACAAAGCCCCACCCAATTTGTTTATATTCTGGATTTATAAATTTTTTATTAGTATCT
>NW_011888290.1:0-1199 GCF_000806365.1 Fopius arisanus | reverse complement strand
ATTTTGCATTGCGTGATTGCACAGATTCCATGGGTAATGCGATCTCCAGAATTCTTGGAATTGAATAAATTATTTTGGGAGCAATCGAGACATTTTTTGAGATTAAAGTCACAGTAAAAGTGGAAGGAGTTTTTGGGGATGTAATGTTTGGATTGGTCAAGCGGTTTTTTTTTTCTTTTTTTTTTTCGACACTTTTTGTCAACCCCTTTGGGTACTGGGGGTCGAGGAGGTGCTGGGGAATTTTCCTTGAGGATCGCAGCGGCAGACACAGCACGAGGGGAATAAAAACCAGTCCATGAAGATTCCTTTGCAGTCGTTGTCGGGGTCATAGGCCAGCAATCTGTGCCATTTGTATTTTTGCTCACATCCGCAGTCACCGTTGCAACGATTCGTGTGAGTTTTTCTGAGATAAAATGGAAGAACGTGAAAATTCTTCAGGTACTGACAGCCCGGGTAAAAAAAATTGTCATCAGAATATTTTTTCCAGATTTTCAAAAAATTTCTGGAAAACTTTTCCAGAAATTTTTTGAAAATTTGGAAGAAATAATCCGATTACATTTTTTTTTACCCGGTAGAATTCATGAAAATCTATTGAAAATATTCAGGCATTCCTCTCGCTATTTTCACGTTGAAAGAAAATCTCATTCCCCTTCTCCATTAATTTAGTTCACTCTTAATTTTAATTCAATTCAATTGCATGTGACATTCGATCTCGCGTGCTGCATCGCATGCGTCATTAATTCAAATGTCGGATAAATGCAAAATAAAAAGTGCGAATTGCTGTGGAAAAATCAATGTAGCGTGAAAATCTCGATTGAATTATCACCTCAAAATTGTTCTCGGGGTTAGGAAAAATTCTGGAATTTATTTATGAACAACGAATACGTACGAACAGACTTCCTGGTGAATCGCTTGCTCGAAGTGTTGGGTGTTGACGATGGCGCGAATTTTTCCAGCACTATTACTTGCCCAGTACGGAGTTACTATCTCCACTTTTGATTCGCAGGCATCCACCCTTGATAATATAAAAATTCGATAAAAGAATGTACAGAATAAAAATATTTTTACACTCCATAAAAATTCCTCGATTCTATGAATTTCACGAATTATTCGTAGAATTGAATATTGAATATGATTTAATATTGCGATGGAATAGAAAAAAAAATTGTTTTGTTGGAGATAATTAATTATTATAATTA
>NW_011888289.1:8576-9996 GCF_000806365.1 Fopius arisanus | reverse complement strand
CCTACTGCAACTATGAATACATTTTTAAGTTACTTGAGCAATTTTGATAGATAAATAGATTTTTATATCTTTGTCCTTTATAGGCAGCACAAGGTCATCTTCATGACGGACATCACCAAGATGTTCCGTCAGATTAGGGTTCATGAAGATGACTGGCCTCTGCAGCAGATCTGATGGACCGACTCTAATGTAGGATTCTCAACATTTCAATTAACCACCGTCATGTATGGAACTAGATCAGCTCCGTTTCTCGCAAATCGTGTTCTTCTCCAGCTAGCTGAGGATGAAGAATACAGATTTCCTTTGGCCGTCGATCCCATCGTGAAAAGAAGATATGATGATGATATCTGTGGAGGTGCAGATAGGCATGACCAGCTCGTAAGAACAGCTCAAGAAGTTCGCAATCTCTGAGCTGCTGGAGGGATGCTTTTGGCAAAATGACATAGTAACAGCTCAAACCTACTCAAATGGCTAGATCCTGATAGCACCTCCAATGACCAGCGAGAGTACGAGGACTCAGAGACCAGGATACTAGGGTTATCGGGGCAGCCCAACTCAGATAACTTCGTCTTCTCAACCAAACCGTCGCAGAACTTGACCGTCTCCAAGCGGATTATTCTCTCAGAAATTGCTCAGCTCTACGACCCTCTCGGATTTCTCTCTCCTATAGTCATCAGAGGAAAGATGGTCCTACAGGAAATTTGGATTGAGAAGCTTGGTTGGGATGATGAAGTTTCGCCTCAAATAGCACATCAATGGAATAGTTTTCGTCAGGATCTCACCTCGTTGTCCAACGTATCCATACCCAGATGGATTGGATTACTCCAGAACTCCGTTGTTGAGATACATGGATTCTTAGACGCCTCTCAGCTCGCGATGTCAGCTGTAGTCTTTCTCAAGGTCTTCAATAACAATGAAGAGCTTCGCATCTCATTGGTCTGCTCAAAAACAAAAGTAGCTCCTCTCAAACGGCTGACAATCCCCAGATTAGAGCTCACAGCTGCTGTTCTTCTTGCTAAGCTCGTAAAGTACGTCAAGAATCAACTTGATTTCTCAAACGTTCCGACGTACTTGTGGACCGACTCTTCAGTTTCGCTCACATGGATCAGCTCTCACCCTTCCCGATGGAAGGCGTTCGTCAGAAATCGTGTCCAGCTCATTCAACAATTAACGGATGCTCAGTGGAAGCTCGTTCCTGGCAAGGAGAACCCAGCTGATTGTGCATCTCGTGGATTAACCACAGCTCAACTCGCGTCGCACGAGCTATGGTGGCAGGGTCCATCATGGCTGAAGAAGAGCTCATCTCATTGGCCATCTCTGGAACTCTCTTCAGTGGCATCAGCTGACCTTGAAGAGAAACCTGGTGTAGTGCTGAACGTAAAAGTCCAGCCCCCAGAGATCTGGGATCTAGTTCATCGCT
>NW_011888289.1:0-3445 GCF_000806365.1 Fopius arisanus | reverse complement strand
AGCTCTGATGTGCCTTGAATGTTTTGAAATTTCTCGTCCATCGGAATTGGATCCATTATTAATGTCAGACTCTGAATCCATAGATAAGGATGAGGAACTCTTGGAAATAACATCATCATCAGTTTTAGGACCATTCTTAGAATTTACATTCTGGACATTTTTTTTCCTCTGTTCGACAATTCCTTTAAATTCTCTTGAGCTTTTTCCAAGCCTTTGTTCCTAATTCTCTCTTTGATTATTTCAGCGAAATTATATCGATTATTTCTCCACCAACACGATAAATTTGGTCTGAGAAACCTGATCAGCTCACACCGTTTCAGACCCAAATATTCCGAAATTTTCTTCCGGAATTGAATCCGGAAAAATCTCGACTATGAATAACTCGGCACCCTTCTTGCCGGGCAATGAGATACACAGTTGATTATCTACTGTCGAAATTACTTAAAGGACATTAGTATCGACCGTGAAACCTTGATCCCCCTCCCCCCTCACCAGGCAGTTCATATTTTCCTTCATATGAAAACAAATACAAGAGAAGTATCAGTGGCGCCATTACCTGTTGATATGAGTACGACTGAAACATTCGGCTAAAGAAAACTTCAACCATTTTTTCCATCTAACAGTAGAAGAAGTGGTCTTCACAAGTTTTCGGTTATCTTCGTGTAGTAATTCCGGATTATAAAAAAATCATTCCTCTGTTGTATTTTTTATAGATTAATCAATCACCGATGATGACAATTCTATGGTTTTGCTTAATACGCTAAAAAAAACATCAGTCAGATAAGATCGCAATGGCCAAGTGGTCAGAGCGTTAGTGCTGGTGTGGCAAAGGACGTGGGTTCGATCCCCGGCTGCTGCACCGATTTTTCCTTGCCTTCAACTTCTGAGTATTGTTGTCCGGCAGGAGTTTCGTAAAAAAGACAAGTGTGTCTGGCCAAAAGGTTTGCTCTTAGGGGTAAGGCTTCTTCGCGTTGCATGGCGAATGCCGTGGAGAGAGTGGGATTGGAAAAAATCGTAAAAACCCGAAAAAGAATAAGATTGACAGTAAATTTAATTCAATTAATCGGCTGACGCACTAGTTCGTTGTCTTGACACAATGGACCACAAATTCCAAATCCCATAAAGTTTTTGACTCAGAAACAATACGTCTGCCAAGTTAGATTCGATTTTTCACATAGTCAAAATAAGTGTATATTCAAAAATGGCAAATAAAAATTCAATAATGAAAAATTAAAATGTCATTATAAAATTTAATAAAAAGAAAAAAATGCTCAGCTTCGGAATCATCCGGTTGTCATTTTGATAAGATTTCATATCAAAATTATGGTCATAGGTGATGGTGTACTCGCGCAAACTATTGACTTATCAATATGCAATGTCATTGTGATCTAAATATAATATCCCGAAAAATGCTCTTCTCGAAAAATGCATAAAGATTACACCGCTTTCTCTTAAAATGATCCTAAAGTGACAGGACGATTTTTATACGCGACCAAAATTCCTAAAATTAATTAAAAAATCGTTATTATGGTTTAAAAAAAATGTTAATAAATGCTCTTGTCTGGAATAGCACAATTATCAAATATAATCGAATTTCTGTTTTGTAAACAAAAAACATCAAGGAATATGCTCGCCCAAAAAATCAAACATGGAACAGCACGTTAAAATTATTAAAAAATACACAAATGAATAAATGCTCGTCAAACTTATTTGATATTGATTGAAGGCTGATGGATTCTAGTTCGGTATTCAAGCATAATTAGTAAAATGCGCAAACACAAAAAATGGTCCACCTTAATAAATTTTAATGAGCGGCAGGATTATTTTTCCACTCGCCGCTCACATTACAATCGCAACTATCAATAGTTTCGTAGGGTTTTCTATGAGTTTTTACACTTAATACGGGGATAATCAAGGGATAATCGATTCAAAACCTACATATACATAACTTCAAGATCATATATCCATTGAGAGATGGTAGTTGCATGGATCCAGAGGGAGGAAATTCTTTCTGGGATCCTGTACCTTCAGCACCTTGGTGTTCGAAGAGGGTATTTTCGGTACTTCATAGAGGCAAAACACTCAAAACACAGATTGCGGATCAAGAATTTTGTACGGTTCATCATGGAGAAATTACTTTTACCCTCTCGAACAAGGGTGTTGAAGAGTCTTGCGGATTAAAATTAATCAAAACCGAACATCCCAAACTGTTTATGGTAGAAACGGAAAACTTAAATATGTTAAGAGAAAATATCGCGGTAGAAATAAGCGTCGATAACATGGATATTTTTATGTACATCAATGCAAAATTTGTGTATGTTGAAAAATATGTCAGAACTCAAATGAAAAATTTATATAAAGATGTCTTGTATCACCAATGTAACCTGGAACGCGAACTTTTAAAAAATGGTTTGGCAATTGCATCAACAATGCCTGATGAATTTGCGTTTAGATTCATGAAGAGTCCAGGGTACATGGCGGTCTTGGCTGGCGAAGTAATACACATTGTACAGTGTATCCCCGTCGAACTAAGAGTTAGACAAACTCAAAACTGTTACAATAATCTACCCGTTTGGCAAGGGAATGAAACTGCGTATCTTATTCCGCGTACCCACATAGTAGTTACGCAAGCAACACAGATTCCGTGTAATTCAGCATTACAACAGTATTATCGTCTTGACAACAAATGGTACAAATTCATGCCGCGACCAGTGGAGACCTTACCACCAGTTCAGATAAAACCAAACACCAAGGCTACCTGGACGTATCAGAACCCTAACGATTTGGCTACTAGCGGTATTTATACGCAAGAAGATCTTGAGAGGATGCGAGATCGTATCATGTTTCCGATAGAGAACATGGCTGTGTTGAACAAAATAGCACAGAAAATTACAAACAATGGAACAGAATATGCGTCACCATCAATGATGAATCTATTTGATGAAAACGCGTTGGAAAAATTAGCTGAGAACGCTTGGAGTAAAAGTTGGGGCCGTTTCATCAGTTTCGGCACATTTTCTGCAGGAATAATCGGCATCTTTATGCTCGTTCGTGTCGTCAAATTGATGGTTGACACGATAATTCACGGATACACCCTACACACAGTCTATGGGTGGTCTGTTCATTTAATTGGAGCTATATGGGACTCTGTAACGAATTTATTACTGCATTTGGCGAGATCTCGTGAAGAAACGACATCAGAAATTAATAACGACATAGAGTTAGGCGAAATCATTCCTACTCGGACGGAACCTACCAGTAATATACAGGGTGTCCCAGAAGTACGTGCCGATAATTAACCGGCATGTACAGGGGGTGAGTCCGACCCAAAAAGTCCTTTACCACTTTTGGATCGGAAGCACCCCTCCGGAGATACTGGGGTAAACAGGACAGCCAATGACGCTGCCGCGTTAAGCGGCAGTACGTCGGTGTGGCTGTCGCGCTC
>NW_011888288.1:10511-11555 GCF_000806365.1 Fopius arisanus | reverse complement strand
TATATCACCATATACATATATAGTAATTATTTCCTGATTTGAATAGTATAGTATCCAAACTATCATTTTAAGCTCCAATGAAAGTAAAATGAAGTAAAATATCCCGCGACAGGTCGATAATGTGAGTATCTCCAACATACGAATTATGGTGAAACTTAAAGTTTCCTACATATCGTCGATGTAACGGTTATTACTATTATGTCCATCTTCGAACTCTGATTTTTAAAAGTATTGAAAAATTTTAAAAATTAAGAAATTAATTGTAGTATAATTAATATCGATGACTAGAGTTTTAAAAATACTTACATATATGAGAAAAAACACACACGCACAAACACGTACGGTGACATTTTAAAAACAACATGTCAGTCATATTCGATTGATATATATAACATAAAACAAGTGGAGAATTGATCTTACATCGGATATCATATAGTTGTCTTTGCTAACAAATTAGCAATATGCTTCCGAATGGTTATTTTCCATGATATGTCATCAACAAACTTTCATTTAGTTTCATTATTATAATTGTTTATTTTATGGAGATGAATATTAATTTGCCGTTTTATTGGAAAATCATATGCGGTTCTTGACCTATTTATATGTGCAAGTATACCTATGACTAAAGTCAATTTTGGTGGTTAATTAACATATTAATTTCGAGATTTCGACATTTAATCAAAATTTGATTCGATGTAATAGTCATATAAATGTAGAAAGGTGTTTTTTAAATTGTTGAAACATATTGTATACTATGTACAAAAATTATGCAAATAATATACTTTAATTGAATTGAAATCGTGATGTGGGTACTAAAAATTTGAATTTTTTTTGAATTTTGAAATTTGAAATTTGATTTGAATTTGGTCTTCATCCACCGGCGCCATTGTCTGACATCCTTGTTTGGCCAGCATATCGGCTTTTTCATTGCCAAGTATGCCGGCGTGGCCTGGTATCCAGGACATCTTTAATTTGTTGCAGGTTGCAAGTTTGTCCATCAACTCTATGCAGTCGTTTACCAACCTGGAGCCACTCTCGTGTTTC
>NW_011888288.1:0-1236 GCF_000806365.1 Fopius arisanus | reverse complement strand
ATTCCTTCCAAGTAGAGTCCGGAAGGGGTCGCGAACGACTTCTGGCTGTGCAACCTTCCTTGTGCGATTACCCCTTGTATTAGCAGGTAGCTAACTAGGAGTATTGTTGCCATGGCGATGCCTAAATTTTTAGGTTATATGTAGAATATTTTAGTAATGTGATGAATTCTTTTAGAGACTGATAGCAGAAGGTGAAGACAGCTAGTGAAAAAAAATAACAAGATTAGTCATTAAATAAATTTTGTTTTTTTTTGTTTGGAGTGTTGTTCGCGAGAGAGGTAAAAGAGAGAGAGAAGGAAATGAGTGGAGGGTGTTTTCCTTGTGATTAGTAAAGAGGGGTTGGATCGTTTTTCCCTCTCGGGGTGTGCACTTCGGTGCTTGCGTCCCAGTCTATTAGGCGGACTGCTCCTTGCAGGGAGTATTTCGAGCCTAGTAAACTCGCGGGGTATCCATGGTGGAAATTTATTTGTCTCGATTCGCAAGTGTGGCGGGGTCATATGTTCTCCCTTCTACTATTTCACCGAGGGTATTGATTTTTAAGTATTCGCTTGGCCTGGTGGGGCGAGTAAAAATGGCGCCGTACTTCACATTGGGGTTCTAAAGGAGGGGGCATAATAGGCGCGCGCGATGTCCATAATGGCGGTGTCCATCTGCAGGGCCCCTAAGAAGAGAGAAAAGAAAGATGGCGCGGGGGATGGAGTAGCTGTAGTATGTACAGCGGAGGAAGGAATGGAGAGGGGATAGATAGCTTATGCAGGGCAAGGAAAAGTTCCTTGGTCCTGATACAAAGGATTATTTTATTGTGTTTTTTTTCTTTTTTTTTTTATGTATATATGGGGGTTTTCTTGAAATAATTAAAGTGAATTTTTGTTGTTTTTTTTTTATATTTTCCCCTAAGTTCTTTTTTTTTCTGAAAAAATGGCGGTAAACACTAAAAATACAAGTTTTTCTTAAATCTAAACTTATATCTAAGTAAAATGTTCACACAAAAAAAAACCTTATTTCCTAACACACACAAAAAAAAATATATATGTATTTTATCCTAGTCTATGATGATTAGCTCGGTGGCTCTCCTGGCTGACCCGGTTCGGTTCCTCCGGGGGAACCACGGTCGGAGAACCTCCCTCACCAGGTGGACGTCGTCGTCCGGCTGCTGGGCGACGGCGCTTGGTGGTCCGGTGTAGACCACCTGGAGGTCCTCTTCCATCGCCTCGGGTTCCGGCGATGGTGACCTGG
>NW_011888287.1:8652-10596 GCF_000806365.1 Fopius arisanus | reverse complement strand
CAAAAATTCAGATTTCAAAAATTCAAAATTCTGAGAAAATGGGCTCCAGATATTCACTGGGGCTTTCAAACGAATCCATTTTCATCGTTCTAACTGACCTGGTTACTGAGATACAGCTTGCCCAACATTTCAAAATCGAATTTTGCTCGCCAAAAATTCAGTTTTCAAAAATTCAAAATTCTGAAAAAACGGGCTCCAGATATTCACTCTGGTTTTCGAATGAATCCATTTTCATCGTTCTAACTGAAATAGTTCCTGAGATACAGCTTGCCCAAATTTTCAAAATCAAATTTTGCTCGCCAAAAATTCAGTTTTCAAAAATTCAAAATTTTGAAAAAATGGGCTCCAGATATTCACTCTGGCTTTCGAATGAATCCATTTTCATCGTTCTAACTGAATAAGTTACTGAGATACAGCTCGCCCAAAATTTCAAAATCGAATTTTGCTAGCCAAAAATTCAGATTTCCAAAATTCAAAATTCTGAAAAAAAGGGCTTCAGATATTCACTGGGGCTTTCGAATGAATCCATTTTCATCGTTCTAACTGAAATAGTTACTGAGATACAGCTTGCCCAAAACTTTTCGTGTTTATCAGCTGTTTTGACCAACTTAGAGTGGTCCAAATTCAAAAATTTTTGTATAGAAATCCGTTTCAGACCAAACTCTAACATAAAATGCAAAAAAAAAAAATCGAAAATTCGGCCCCCGGGGCCCCGGAGCGCAGCGCAAGCATGCCGCAAGCGCCTGTAGGGGTGCTGGCGTACGTGCACGTACGCACATGTACGCATACGCGCGCGCCAGATCTCGCAATATGTGAACAGGTAAGTGAGTGAGTGAGTGAGTGAGTGAGTGTGTTTTACTGTTTAATGATAATAGTACTTAAGTGTTTCTAACGAAAATTATAAATCAATAAGTTATTCATATTAATGGTGCGACTGCAAAAGAGTCTAATCCTCAATATAATAACACGAGTCGCCGTGATATTCAATTGAATATTTACTCAAATACTGAGGTTACAATATTGGGACCCTTCAATCCACCAATGCGTCCGATTCCGAACATTTCATTGTCTGATCCTGGTAGAATAACCTATACTGAGTGTGGTAAGTATTATTTACATAATTTTATGAGACTATTTTGTATATTATATCCATCTTCATTTTGTATTTCTTAATTAATTGTTTTTAGATGTTATTGGTTATTTAAAAACCAATTTTGCGATAATGATTAATCATAAAAATTCTCAGAGTAATTATTGTTTCGAAGCTATTGCTGAAGAGAACATCAAACTACCGATAAAAGTTAAACAAACTTTCAAAAACTTCTCTAGCCCCTACAAAATCGGAGACCATCTACAATTATTAGGAAATTTCCAATTAGAAAGTAAATATACCCCTCGCACTAATTATAACAGTCGATGTATCCATATCAATTCAGCTATTCTCGATAAGGAAAACTTATCATATTTATCTATAAATGTGTATGTGTGGATATATTACGTGTTAAAAATAGCTGAGATGATATCGAAGATTTTTAAACATGAATAAAGCTTAATTCCTTCAATGTTCTATGCAGATCAATACATGTTTATTGTTGAAAATTTTACGAACATTAGAAAAGTTGACGATCTAACAATGTCTCCGAAAAAATTATGTTTGGCTAATCAGCAAATTGTGGTTGCGTGCACATCTAATACAAAAAACTATAGCAGGTTTGTCATTAAATCATATTTAAGAAAGTTAATAATTGGAAACCGAATTATTTTTCATTGATTTAATTAACAAATCACACAATTAATCAAATTCCACTTTTCAAGGAACCCTGGCAAACGCAAGGCCCCATACCCTGGCAAACGCAAGGCCCCATACCCTGGCAAACGCAAGGCCCCATAGTAGCCCCGTGGTTACGGGGCAGTTACGGGGCAGACATGGGGCAGCTATTTATG
>NW_011888287.1:0-2472 GCF_000806365.1 Fopius arisanus | reverse complement strand
ATCATTTTTCATGAAATTAACATTGCAAATATCACCTTTTAATTAATTTATACACGCTTACATTGTTTTTTAATAACTTTTATGCCTTTTAAACCCGTAAATAGCTGCCCCATGTCTGCCCCGTAACTGCCCCGTAACTGCCCTGTAAATACGGGGCACCTTACTCCCCAGGGAAAGAAGAAAAAGAAAAGTAAAAGACGAACATTTGGATGCATCTGGATCTGGATGCAATGTTGCTTTCAAAAAACTATCACTGCATGCAAAAAAAGATAAAGATATCAACACAGATGATGATACGGACGATGAATGATTTCTATCCTCTTCTACCACCAAATTTAGTATTCTGCCATTAAAAAAAATACAAATATGCTTCATGAAAAATTATATCTTTTACAGATATCCCTTAATTATAAGATAAGCATTCCACATTAAATCTTTATCGAAATGAACAATCAATTTTTCCTGAAAATTCTACCATCTTTATTTTTAATTTTCAGAATTAAACTGGATCATGGATTTCTCTACTGAACAAATTAACTGGGATAACAATGTTTCATTATGAAAAATGTGTTTCATTTGATTCAGTACCTCTTCTCTTTTGTATTTTCCATTTGGGCTTTCAAAGAGATTATGGGTTATAAGCCCCAGATAATTGAAATATAAAATCGCATCTATATATTTCAATTGCTTATAGCAGGTTTATTATATAGTTGTATAAATTAATTGTCTATGTCAGATATATTTGTCATGTACGCATACCAATTATAAATTAACAAAAAAGATATAAATTATTCGGAAATTTTCTTCATAAATTTAGAATTTTCTTCTCTTACCTCATATATGTAGATATGACATATCTTACAATTCAGATAATGAATATTGTGACTCAATATTGCATCTCCGTATTTTTCTATTGAAGGTTCAATCGCATAAGATATTTTTTTTATTTGAGGGGAGGTAAATTTTTTGTTTTTTGTTCATCTATTATATAAATGAATGGAAAATTTTGAATGGTTGTACCTCACTGAAAAAGGCGTCGGTTGGAGCCTTTTTCTATATCACAGTGATCTAATAATAATGTAATATAAAATATCAATTGTACCTTTGAAATTAGATTAAGATGGAATCAATCATCACAATATGAGCAATAAATAATTTTTATCTTCAATTTCAGATAATAGATCTGCTACCCACTTAATTCTCGCATCAAGGATATCACTTTTATACAATTGTTAATAATTTCGTTTATTACAATTACAATATTGAAGTGCTTCTATCTGCCACAGTTTAATTTGAGTAAGAATTTTCCATTTTATGTATTCAAGCCAAGATATTGGAATATATGTATATTAATCATAACATAATATTCCAATTTCATATATCGATTATTTAATCCTCGTATCAAGGATCTTACATTTGTCCAATTGTTCATTGTTTGCTTTGTTTCAATTGCAATATTGAAGTTGCTGCATATATCACAGTTCAATTTGAGTAAGATTTTTAAATCAAATTCATTAGAACTGAAAAATAAATGAAAATATATTTATATTTTATAAAAAAAATGAATCTCAATATGATGTCTCGATTTCAGAATACTTCTATTATGAAAACTAATAAAAGATCGCGATATAATAAGAAAAAAGAAGATTTAATTAATCAAAGACGACGACGTTTAAAATATAAACAACATAAAAAAGAAACAAAGACAGTATCACAACGTGTAACAAAACATCGACAACGATTAAGGCGAATAAATGCCACAAATCCAATTGAAAATTATTTAGGAAAATTGAATGTCTGTTGTGAACATTGCGCTGCTAAACATTTTCCTGGAGAAATACTTGCTACTGGGCAATTATCATTTAATTATTGTTGTAGTCATGCAGGTGTTCCCAAATGTTCATTCAATCAGTTTCCAACAGAACTACAGTCATTGTTTGAAAGAACTCATATAGATTCAACTGAATTTTTGAACAATATTCGAGCATATAATACAGCCTTTTCTTTCGCATCCTTTAATGTAAATTTGGTCAATTTTCATGGACGACGTACTGGACCGTATTGTTTCAGAGTAAAAGGACATATCTACTATCAAATTAATACGGCGTTATACCCAGAAGCTGACGAAAATGCAAGTTATGAACAATTGTTCATTTTGGACCCATCAGAAGCTAATGAAATTAGACTTGGCACATTTTCTGGATTGAAACCAGCCCTTCTGAAGATTTTAGATAAAATCATCCGTAAAAGAAATAAATATGCCAAATCCTACAGAATGATGCGAAAGGAAATACAACGTCTACAATGAAAGCCAACATTAATACCACAAGTTGTAATGTCATTTATACCCAAATCAGAATTAGATGCCCGTCGCTACAATCCTCAACGATCAAATGAAGTAGCGGCGATTTTTACAACAACTGCTGATGGAAATATTCCAGATACATTTGTAACTATCCGCAATATATCGAC
>NW_011888286.1:6672-9310 GCF_000806365.1 Fopius arisanus | reverse complement strand
GTGTACGTACCGCGGAAAGGTATAAATCAAAAGTAATAATCAATACACGGATCAGTATTTCTTGTACCATGGCTGCGCGAGGTACACCTAGTAAAAAATTGACGGTTATCCTTCAGGCCCTTTGTCATTTGAATAAAGTACAGCGACAGGCGTTACTCAGAAAAGCTGATACGGGACTAATACGGTGTATATGTGAGTGCGCATTGGACATTTTACGAGGTAATATACCAATTCGTAAATCTCAGAAAGATAAATTAAAACCGTATAAAAAAGTACTTCGTGATTTGGCGGCTGGTACGAAGTGCCTATCAAGAAAGAAGAAGATCATCGTTCAAAGAGGAGGGTTCCTACCTCTGCTTCTAGCACCTATACTCGGTGCTTTGGTTTCTAATCTCATTAGTAAATAGTAAGAGCAAGACAATCAAAGAGATGGCGTATGCGCGAAAGATGGTACTTGTTCCGGAGGACAGGATTGGTGCCATTACTGATGACAGGGGTCAGATCCTCATGGTACCTGATAATCGTGTCGCTACGCAGAAAAGTGTACAGACACAGGGAACAACATTGACACGTCTAGATAATGAAATGAAAGAAATCCTGGAATCAGACTCGCACATTGATGAACGTGAGAAATGCAACGCATATCAACAGATTCTACGACGTTATCTTGGTTTAATACACAACTCGCATAAGACGTCAATGGATACAGAGACTTTTGATGACTAAACAGAATCATCTTACCAAAAACTTTCTCCAATTACACCCGGCCTTCCACATTTTTCTAGCTCTCGGATACACGATTACACTGATGATAGTATTCAATCAAGGTCAATAATTGAAAGCGTACCGAAAAGATACCGAAAGAACGCTGCAGCACTCTTACGCAAATTGCAAGCCATGCCAAAGGAGGTTATATCTTGGGACGGAGAAAGTGTGGTAAGCATTAAAGGGGCACTCATCAAAAATTCAAACATAGTAGATCTTATTAACGAGGCATTCATTGGTAACGAAGAGTTGTTACGGTCAACTATCAATGTCGAGTCATCGACGCCTCGAGGTAACGGTCAGCGACATCAACAGTTTATAAACCCTATACAAGAAGAATTCAGCGACGAATCGTACAATAGCATCAGTAGTACTCAAGGCGGTGGGTCCCTGAAAATACGATGGGTAAACCTGCGAAAGTGAACCACTTAGTAGGCTGTTATTCCAATCCTAATCACCCCGCTACATTTGCTGGGGTCCGTAATCTACAAAACATTCACAAACATAACGATGTCAGGAATTGGCTGGAGCAACAGGATGCGTACATTATGCATAAAATGGTACGCCACCGTTTTAATAGGCGTTCATATAACGTATATGAAGTTGATGCTGTTTAGGAGGCTGATTTAGTTGATCTTCGTGCTATATCCACATACAATGATGGGTTCTCCTATATGCTAGTAGTCATGGATGATCTCAGTAAATATGCGTGGGTACAGCCTTTGACAAACAAGAGCGCAAAGGTAGTAACGCAGGCATTAAGACGGATACTTATGAACAATGGAGAGTCACGTACCCCGAGACTTCTTCAAACAGATCGCGGTAAAGAATTTGTAAATTCGGAATTTCAACAACTTCTTAACAAGTATGATATTTGTTCGACGCGGGATCTGGTTTCGGGGATATTTTCAGGCGATGGACGAGATATAATCGGATTACGGGAGAGTGCGTGAGAGGATCAAATAATCGCTCGCGTGGCGTCGGTCAAAAGAGTCAATTTTAATTAGTAAAAGAGTCACTAAATACACTTGTATTTGTCACAAAAAGAGTTGAGCGAGAATATTAAAATTCAAGCTAATATTTAATTCCGAGAAGAACTAATTAAATGAGCGGATCAATGTATTTAACAAAAGAGAAGTACTGAGAAAAGCGCGTAAACACTCTCACGGTCGATATGCAAATGAGAGAGAGTGATAAGCCGCATGGTGGGAGGTGTCGAGCATCGCGATGGTCAATTACACCTATCCATCAAGTGGCGCCTCAGGTGTCAGAGGTGAAAGGCCACTGGTCATCTGAGGTGAGCGAGTCAGTCAGCTGAGTGAGTCATGTGTGTTTGTGAATGTGTGCGAGTGTGTGGAAAAATAATTCGGTTGAAAACCGAACATTCTCCGCAGCCGTCAGCAACTGCTGACGTTTATGAGATGACCTAGAACATAAAAGAGATTAACCAAGCCAGGACAAGAATTACTCGCTGGTCAAAATCACCACTGGAGTCCATCAGCGATGATCAATTGCCAGCACGGCCAAGATCGTTGGAGGCGTAAATTCCGCAGATCCAGGCTGACTGGCTTCCGCTCCAGCCCAGGCTCCAAGATGAAGGGCGTAAATCCTCATCACGGTCTGGACAAGAACGGAGCAGCGGTGAACTCAGTCGTGACGACGAACTACCGATGAGCAGCATGATGCTCCTGAGAAGATTTTCATGAGCTGGTCTTGTAGATCAGAAATCACTGGTCGATACTGGTAGAAGGGCAAGCTTAGCGATGGGCCGCTGAAGAGTAGAGCTGGACGTCTTGATGGTTACCACCCTGGTGAGCCCATCTCCACCAGGATGGAGAGCGGTAACTCGAGCGAGAGGCCATTTCGTTGGTGG
>NW_011888286.1:0-2114 GCF_000806365.1 Fopius arisanus | reverse complement strand
TCTTCGTCATGGATCGAGTCTGGACGGTGGTTTGAGAAGGACGAGATGAGTTGGTCGAGGACAGCGACTGCGATCCAACCTCCAGAGTCTCCATGGCTCGAGAGCGACCAGTGGAGGCGCCGATTTTATTCTCCCAAGCTTCCCTGAGTTTGCTCAATAGCCGACGAGTGAGAACGTGAACAACCACTGGACCCCAATGATCAGGGAGACTATTATCGTTCGGGTGAATTGCGTTCGTATGTGAAGGACCGTCGCATACCGACGGATGACGGTGGGTCGGATCGACGGCGAGTCGGATAGACATGTACGTATACGAATCGACTGGCATACGGGCGAATGTATGTGAGTGTGATTCGTATTCGAAGGATCGTATACGTTTGTGAGTCGCATACGACTGTTCGTATACAAATCAGAAATGTGATTCGTGTGACAGTGTCTGTGACTCTCAAACGCGTAAGTTCCTTTAACAACAACGATACAATAATATTCCCGAATACTATTGATATTACAATACTATTGATTTTAAATAAAAATAAAACCCGACAGTCGCGAAAAAAAACAAGTGGTTGTGATCGCACAAAATGTTGAAAAAAATGGCAATGAAGGATGAGGGCCAGGAAAAGGAGAAAAAAAGTCGTGGTATAACCCCCATCCAGAAATCAATTCTAGATGATTTCATGGCAAGACATCCCGAATTAGCATCAGGTAGATTTTCTAGTACGTTTACTAGTGCCTCTGCACGTGCTCTCTGACAAGACGTAACGATAGCTTTGAATGGAGCAGAAGGACCAAAAAAAGAGTGGCAAACTTGGAGAAAGGTAAGAGGTTAATTTACATCATTAAAAAAAGGACCTGATGATTAGTAATTCAATGTATTCCATAATTTAACAGATTAGTGTTTTAGGAAACCTCAATTTTACGTACCGATAATTATGAAATTGCTTTGAGTAACGCATGACTTTAGTTCATAATACGATGATTTTGCAGACCTATCATGATCTTAAAGGTAAAGTTGAAAAAGCAGCGGCGGAAATGGCCAAATCACGCCATGTAACTGGCGGAGGACCTCTTGCTGAGATTCCATTGAACCCTGAAGATGAAGTCATGCTCTCTACTCTAGATCCAGTAGCCATTCATGGATTGTCAAATGTCACGGAGTCTATGGTTACAATGGTAAGTTGCAGTGAATTCTTTAAAATTGACAAAAGAACAAATTCAAGAACTGTAATTTGAAAAATTAAAAGGTACTATCTGTTCTCAGGAATTTGATGACACATTTGATACAATGCAGAAAATGACCATGCTGAAACCTATCGTAGATGATGATCCTCTATCGCTTTTGATAATATCAGCGACTAGTCCCGAATCAAAATTGGAAATGACAGAGAAAAACAAAGAAAATAAAAGTGATAATGAAGAAAATCTTAAGATTTCGTTGAAGGAAGAATCTGCCAGGGAGGATAGAACACGGTGATGAGACACAATAAACCTCGATTTTTTTCTAATACGAGATCAGAAGCGCGTGCTACGCACGCGCCTTCTCATCTCCGCCCGTGGTGTCGCTTTCGTTTCAGTTTTACATTAACGACTATTCTAAATTTCCCAAATTTATTGGTTATTTACTATCGCTAAATAGAAAAACTGAGTATATAACAACTGGCGTAGTTATGCTAAAATTCTGAAAGCTGAAGAAATGTATTTATCGTCAGTTCGAAGATCTTTGAAGGAAACTTCTATCTAAACAACTCTGTGTACTGTGTTCTTAACCAAATTACATTCTCTTTCATTCTTGAGAAAGATTCGTAGAGATTCCCATTCTTTGCGCAAATCTATTCCAATTGTATCAAAAGTTTGTCCTTGACTTTTGTTAATCGTCATTGCAAACGCTAATTTGATTGGAAATTGACGACGTTTAAATGTAAACGGAAATATATTTTCACAATATAATGTTACACGGTTGATAAATACAATATCTCCTGCCTGATCTCCAGTCAATATGCGGCATCGCAGAAGATTATTTGACAGCTCGATAATTTGTAACCTGGTTCCATTGCATAAACCTTCCTTAATACTCAAATTTCTGAGTAACATAACAATAGCATCTTTTCTCAATT
>NW_011888285.1:8107-10190 GCF_000806365.1 Fopius arisanus | reverse complement strand
CTATTCATCTTTCGCTCGGCTATTTCAGCCGGCGTTAGATGTCGCTCATTTCACCCCGTTATTTTACTAGTGATATTCTCTAGTAACGAGAAAATCTCGTTACACAGTATAACATTGATTTTAGAAGATATTCAATGAAAACCAACCACACTTTTATGATCCGGCCAAGATGATATTAAAAAACTCTTGTTTCTAGAATCAATAGATTTTATCCTTCTTTTTACTTCCGCATGGAAGTATTGTAATCGATCAAATTTAAATTTCTCATTTTCAGATTATATAAATGGAGTATGATTTAAGAAGTACAAAGGGGCTATTTTTTAATTCTGTACATATGCATGAGCGTGTGTGCGTATGTGTGTATGTAACAAATTTTCTTTTCGATTTGCTGCGATTCCTGGCTAATGAATAAATTAAATTGAACCCATCACCATCAATATCAATCCAATTCATAAATTATTTTATTTTTTATTTTCGAGTTTTATCGAAAACGAGTTTTTCTACAATAATTGAAATGAAAAACCTTCGGAGCCAATTAAGTGAAGGCTCAAAAAAATTGATTCGACGTCCTTTTGACCGAGTGTGAACATGATAGTGATAACAATAATCGGTATTTTTTATTTCTGACTTTTTTTTTCTTTCTTTCTTTCAATAGTATTAAGTCGAAGTTTCACGATGATTTTGGAAATCTTCAAGTCTTCATCATTTGTTCCTCATAAGTAAATATTTAACGGCTTTTTTAGATATGGCGATTAAAATCGATCTACTTCAAAAGTTTCTCTTTTTTTTTATGTTATATATATCAATCTAATATGACTAACATGTAGTTTTTAAAATGTCTCCGTACGTGTTTGGGCGTGTGTGTTTTTTCTCATATATGTAAGTATTGTTAAAACTCTAGTCATCGAGATTAATTATACTACAATTCATTTCGTAATTTTTAAAATTTTTCAATTCTTTTAAAAATCAGAGTTTGAAGATGGACATGATACTAATAACCGTTACATCGACGATATGTAGGATACTTTAAGTTTAACCATAATTCGTATGTGGGAAATACTCACATTATCGACCTGTCGCGGGATATTTTAGTTCATTTCACTTCCATTGGAGCATCAAATGATCGTTTGGATACTATACTATTCAAATCAGGAAAAAATTACTATATGTGTATATGGTGATATAGATAAATGGGTGGTGCCAGATGGTATGACCCTAGTGGGTCTTTTACCAACTCTTTCCCAGCACCTACGCGGTACCCCAAACTAATTCCCTACCTGCTTTTTCATCTAGCTACCTTATAATTAACTTCCACAGGCACTGGGTTCGTTTTCCGACGATGAAAAATTTTTCACCATCGGGACTCGAACCTGCGCTACCGGGACGCTTTGGTCATAGGGCCAGCACGCTGACGACTAGCCCAAAGACGTCCTGTGTATATGGTGATATAATTTTTCAGATGAGCATTCGGAAGCGTATTGCTAATTTATTAACAAAAAATACTATTCTATATCTAATAGAAGAGGAATTTTTGCACTTGTTTCACTGTGGAATCGTATGAATAATTGTACCTTTACGCAAAAAATGGATATGCCAATAGGTTCCTTACACAGATTACTTAAATAGATGGCTCTGATTAATCTATATGTACATGATTACACATGCACGAATTCGGGTAGAGCGTTATGGAGAACACCTTTCTCTTCTCTAATCATTCAGTTTTCCCCAGAATCGATTCTTTTATGGCCCTCATTCAGCTACCCGTTGTTTCCATTTTTTTCCACCAGCAAAACGTACGTTGTGAAGCCGGGAGAAAACAGATCTCCAAAAGAATGGAAAATCTTGACGAGGTGGGAATTAAACAATACACTTCTACCGTACACTGATTTTTAAAAAACGGCGATTAAACGTGTCCGTTCTCGTTGAAAATTCGTAAGGAACTTGTTTTCGTTAGCATCTGAACTGATTCTTCAATCAATCTTTCCACAAGATTGACAATTCATGGCACTAAAAGTTCATTTCTTTTTCGAAAATTCTCATCTCAATCGATGATACACAATTGTAGTTACGCCAATGAGTTTTA
>NW_011888285.1:3692-5411 GCF_000806365.1 Fopius arisanus | reverse complement strand
TATATATATAGAGAGAGAAAACCTGTTATAAGCAATTGAAAATTAAAGAGCAATAAATTTCAATTATCTGGGGCTTATAACCCTTATTCTCTTCAAAAACCCAGACGGAAAACAAAAAAGAGAATAGGAACTACTTACATATAATAATTTGTTTGTTTGTGTATCGCAATTACTCCTATTTACTTTTACTTATTTTTCACAGTAATTTTATTATTTTTTTCTAAATTTTCTAAATGGTTTTCGTGGCCATAATTATTGTTATTATAATTGGCTTTTAGATGGATGGATGGATTTCAGCATTTTGCCGATGTTTCGCAAGCATGGCCATTCAGGGCGAGAAGGGAGTCTTCGGCCAATCACTCCTTTAATTAATCAGTCGGTTAATTATAATATTAGGGGGATAATATCAGCCATAATTTGGAGCATCATTGATAATCCTTGATTTGCGTACTGATCATCTTTAATGATTAATACCATCAATGATTAATACCATCAATAATTGTGATCTTGTCGTCCAGGTTTATGTTTGGCTCTGCTGTCTATAAAAGTATAAGAAAGTTAACAAATTGAGGTGAATTGAATTAAATAGATAGAATATAATTACCTACCTTTATTAAATATTTAGTTCTTACTATGAATGGTAAGAATTGGCAACACCTAAACATATCTACGCCTCCCCTGGACGACTCCAGTCTTTTCACGGGGTCCCGTTTTCGATTATGTTCAGTGTTACTTCTTTAGAGAAAAATAAATGCATGGCATTGAATGTTAGTTTAATTGAATTATTTAATTAATGCTTATGAATTTGTAAATTTACCTTCTGTTGTATACAAATTCTAAGATTCTAAGATTTGTATAATTTTTATACATAAAATTTTTGACGATGGTATTGATGCGTTGAGTTCCAAGGTAAATTACATATATATTACAAGAATTAGTAATATCTAATTTATACCTCTTTTAGACGACTCCAGTCTTTTCTTGGGGTTTCCGATTATGTTAATGCTACTTTTGTGCTACCTTTACAAAATCAGAAAAACATGGCTTTTATTACAAATGTTAGTTTAATTAGAAATTGTTATGGGAATTGGCGAATGTACCTTCTTTTATATACATTTTAAGATTCTTTGAATAATTCTTTGTATACAAAATTTTTTATAACGGTGTTAATTCGTTGACTTCCCAAATAAATTTTTAATGCTTTCCATGATCGTACACGGGACAGGGCTACATACAATTGTCCATGATTAAAAACGTCTTTCCGAAGGTCAATGCCAATTTTGTTAAATGTTTGTCCTTGTGATTTATTTATTGTAATGGCAAAGGCCAATTTAATAGGAAATTGTCGTCTTATGAAAGAAAATGGATATATATCTTCACACATCAAGGAAATTCGGTTTAGAAATATAATATCTCCTGCTTTATCTCCAGTTAAAATCTCACATCTCAATAGATTAGTTCCAGTTTCCAGTAATAGTAATCTAGTACCATTGACTAATCCTTCATTGATACTAAGATTTCTTATTAACATGAGAATTGAATACATCATAGAAGGGAAGTTTATATAGCGTTCCACATTCTATTTGTGACGTCATAGGAGTCGTTGGATAGGATTTGGATGAGGTAGGAAGGGGAACAGGATAATTCTCCATATAATTTTTGCGAGAAAAATTACTGCAAAAATGGATAGTCCAGACCGGGACTTGAACCCGGGACCTT
>NW_011888285.1:0-1887 GCF_000806365.1 Fopius arisanus | reverse complement strand
GGATGACTTTTATCTTGGAGCTTTTTACTCAAGATTCTCCAACAAGCTTCAACTGGACCTACATATCGAGCTTCGATATGTTCATTGATTTCATCATATATTATTTCTTCAACATTTGCAGCTTGTCCTTGAATAGTTATTGTAGCGGCATCATGGCCTTTATAAATATATTTGAAAAGATACTTCACGGACTTAATACTTGGAACCAATTCCACATTACAATGACAATTGAATTTGCGTAGAAGTATAGGAGAATAAGGTACAACGAAACGATTATCCACAACGTAACCATGTGGGCGATTATGATATTTTTCTGTATTTTCTCGCTTGTATGACGGATAGCCGTCTTCAGACATAATGGTAGTTGATTGAAATGGTTTTGGAAAATGTTTTGAACATTTTTTGTCTTTTAAGCACCAGTCACCACAGGGGCCATGTATCATATTGTTCATTACAATATTATGTAAAAGGGATTCTTCATCTGGATCAGGAATCTCGGCACAAATCATGTTATCCACTATAGTAGGGGATGTTATTTTATAATTTCGACATAATGTCACCAAGAGATGTATATGTGGTAATCCTCTCTTTTGAAATTCTATTACATATACCCAAGCTTCGACTTTTCCAAATATTTTATCTTTTATAATTGTATTTAATAAAGCGTCTTTCTTCAAATTAAAAACACGAGCTACAATATCTGGTCTATCTTGTGGTTGTTGTCCAAGCAGTAAATTTTCACGAATTTCTTTCCAATTTGGATTACATGTCATTGTAATAAATAAATCCGGTTTGCCAAATTTTCTAACTATTGCCATAGCGTCTTGATAGTTTTGAGCCATGTTACGAGGTGAACCGACAAACGTTGATGGTAAAATAATAATCTTTCCAATTTTCGCGTTATTTCCCGCTGCTTTATCTGCTATATGATCGATTACACCTTGATAACTTTCAGATCTTAATTCTTTTTGATGAGTCTGACAATATGTAATCCTGTCTTTTTCTATTTTTATGTAATTATCGACAATCCATTGTTGAAATAAGCGGCCACTTAGAAGGAACGGGTTGAATTCATCTCGGATGGCGATTAAGTTTTTTAAATATGCTGATCGAGTGATTCGTCTCATCGAGTCTGTACGCTGTATGTTTTCATGCCAACCGTCAGCTCCATCAGGATAGAGCAAAGGATAAATCCATGGTTCAACTTTCTTATCCATCCAACTAACATATTCTAATTCCTTTGTCGATATATTGCGGATAGTTACAAATGTATCTGGAATATTTCCATCAGCAGTTGTTGTAAAAATCGCCGCTACTTCATTTGATCGTTGAGGATTGTAGCGACGGGCATCTAATCCTGATTTGGGTATAAATGACATTACAACTTGTGGTATTAATGTTGACTTTCGTTGTAGACGTTGTATTTCATTTCGCATCATTCTGTAGGATTCGGCATATTTATTTCTTCTACGGATGATTTTATCCAAAATTTTCAAAAGGGGTGGTTTCAATCCAGAAAATGTGCCAAGTCTAATTTCATTAGCTTCTGATGGGTCCAAAATGAACAATTGTCCATAACTTGCATTTTCGTCAGTTTCTGGGTATAACGCCGTATTAATTTGATAGGAGATATGTCCTTTTACTTTGAAACAATACGGTCCAGTACGTCGTCCATGAAAATTTACCAAATTTACATTAAAGGATGTGAAAGAAAAGGCTGTATTATATGCTCGAATATTGTTCAAAAATTCAGTTGAATCTATATGAGTTCTTTCAAACAATGACTGTAGTTCTGTTGGAAACTGATTGAATGAACATTTGGGAACACCTCCATGACTACAACAATCATTGAATGATAATCGTCCAGTACCCTGGCAATCGCAAGGC
>NW_011888284.1:6743-10196 GCF_000806365.1 Fopius arisanus | reverse complement strand
GAAGCCTATTATTATTATTATTATTATTATTATTATTATTATTATTATTATTATTATTATTATTATTATTATTATTATTATTATTATTATTGTTGTTGTTGTTGTTGTTGTTGTTGTTGTTGTTGTTGTTGTTGTTGTTGTTGTTGTTGTTGTTGCGTGAGGAGCTTGACTCACGGTGATATCTGAGTCCAGCTTCATCGAAAAGACTGTGTTGGAACGTCGTCATTGACGACGTTGGGAGAATCTTAGCAATGAAAACCCATGAGAACGCTTAGCTAAGCATTTTGGGGCTGAAGCTTCCCTGAGGCCTCTCAGAGGAGCAGATCACAAATAGAATCGAAGCAGGACAGTCAGTCCCGAGAACCATCATTAACTCTTGACGAGGTGGACGTGGTCCAACTATCACGCGCACAACTTTTAGAACCGCGTACGCTGAACCCGCGGTTTGAGATAGTTTAACGAGCTCGCCAAATTTACCAAGAGACTTTTACTCTTTTAAACCTGGTGGCAGTGGATTTATACTAAAAAACTACCCATCCCGAATCCCAACTAGGCGAACTCACCGGGAGCTCAACCCGCACAGCTAGCCAGCGAGAGGGTCAACTTGGCGACCCGGAGTTCCACTTCCAAGTGTTGCTCGGAGGCTATTCCCAGCCCACCAATACCAAAGGTGGAATAAATTAGTGGGAACCCAGACTACAAACGTCACATTGGCGCTCGACGTGGGGCACTCAATAAAGGGATACATTGAGTGTCTATGGAAACCCCACAGCTAAGGAAGAAATTTATGTGACACTATTGAGAAGTGAAGCGAGCTACAAGGGAACAGGTCACGGGTAGATGTGCGTGCGCACGTGTGGGTGAAAAAAAAAACAAATTACCGTGAAGACACCACGTCACCGGGGATTCGTGGCCCAAATAGCACGGAGCGGTCAGAGACAGCCAGAACGAGAATCGACTAGACCGAGGAGACAACGGTCGGAGAAAAGAAGTAGCGACAGGCAGTTTTCATCTACGTGTGGCAATTAACACTGGAAACCAGACTGCGAAGGATGTACATCTGGGTACTGCTAGGATTACTCTCGCCTGCGTAAGTACTGGATAAATCCAAAATTGCCCCCGCTCGCCCCAAAAATATCTTGACCAACTGCGAAGGACGCCGAGATCGTAGAGACCGCCGGGGTCGACCATATCTGACTACTTCTGAACCCCACACAATACAGCTCGACATGAATACCCAAGACGAACAAAACAATACCCGGGTTGTCCCGGAAAATACTGGGGAGACCGCAGATCCACGGAACAGCGCGAGTATCGCAACACAAACGTCGACAGACCCGACAATTCCACCAACACAGGGTATATCATTCGCGCCCACACGTACCTTGGGAATGCCTTATGCTCCTATTTTCTCGGGTTTTCCTCGCTCATTGGGGCACCACAGTGGTTTTTTCTCACCTGCCGCTTCCGCCGCAACGGGAGGGAGTAACACAATAAATACTTCAGAGATGGGGGGAGGAACAGCACCTGCTCATCCAGCGGGCGGCCCGTGGCAAAGGCCTACGTTTAACACTGCTTTTCCCCGAGGGTATGGCTACGGGCCGGGAAATCTTGCTCCTCCAAATAACCAATCCGCGTCCAATCAAAATATGAGAAACACGCTTAGGCCTATACCAAGGTTTGAAATGGGGGGTGATGTGGACAGGTTCACAAATTCATTGCATTAGGCTCGGGAAATATTAGGGGGACAAGATGAAAAATTATTTATATATCAGTGTTTGATCTACTTCGGTCCTCAAGCCAGAGCAGTAGTTGATGCAATTTTTCTCACTATTTCAACTATAGAGGAGCTCATAATTAAACTTCGATTTACATTCGGCACTAGAGACAACCTGCGACAAATTCTCGCGAAAATGTCCAGACTAATACAACAAGAAGGTGAATCGGTCACCGAATTTTCCGCTCGATTCCGGGCCTTAAAAATAAGGGCGCGCAGTCGGCTTGACACCGACGTCAACAGTGACTTCGGTATCACGATGAGCGGGATTCCGCAAAACGCCCGGGAATTATTTCTAATCGGATTGAGGAGGGAAATCAACCTCTTGATGTTTTCGCAATCTCCCGCAACTTTCAACGAAGCCGTAGGGATAGCAGTCTCAATCGAGAAGAAACTTCAGGAAAGTGATGAATCCGATCGACTTCGCAAGGTAGCAGGAAATAAAAAACAAAACAAAATTCACGCGTTCGGAGTGGATGTCAACGACGAGATTTACGAATTCGACATGAAGGAATCGAATATTAGGGCCAAGATGTCGAATCAGCGAGACCATGAGCCAAAAGAGAGTCAACATGATAGAGGGAAACAGGGAAACTTTTCCAGGCAACCCCCTAGTAACAATAGGGGGAACAATGAGGGAAATCAAGGGCCCAGGGGAAATGGCGAACGTCAAAATCACCCCAGGGGAGGACAACATAACCAGAGTAACTCAAATCAACCCCGGGGGGAAAAACGCGATCCCTCTAGATCCCTCTGTCATCGCTGTCAAGAGATGGGGCCATTTCGCTCGCGAATGCACAGCCCCAGCACCGGTCCCAAGAGCCCCAAGAGAGTTTTTGGAAGTGACTAATGAGTGACAAGGGGGGGGGGGGGCTCCTCGCAAAATGCACAGGGGCCTGCCCATGGATCTACCAGTAATTTAAACTAGACAATACTCCGGAGATATTGCGCGACACCGCACAGCAAGAAAGTGTAGAGTCAGTCGCGCGGAAGGGAATAGCCCTCAAAACCGCTCATATCAATTGCAAGGTATTAGATGTCCCACCCACCCAAGTACATTTACAAGTAGGAAAAATGAAGAAGGGGGAGGGATGATTTTTTGTCGAGACTGGGGCCGACATTAACTTGGTGAGATCAGATAGGCTGCATTCACGGGTAAAAATTGATGAGTCGGAAATAATTATAATAAAGGGTGTTACACCAGGAAAAATTAAAACCAGAGAGCATGTGATACTCAACGTCGAGGGAATAGAAGACACGTTTCATGTCGTAGATCCTGACTTTCCCTTGTTAGAAGATGGACTAATAGGGAGACCATTCTTAAAGAGTAGAGAGGTCAGAATTGACTGTGGGGAGGATTCGCTTATGATAGGGGACACGGTACACTCCTTTGGAGTATATTTGGACGAGGTGATTGTGGAGCCGAGAGGGGGGGGTCGCATACATTTATACCTATGTGACGTCCGTCGAATGTTTAATTATATTTTTTTTTATTTACGGAATAATAATTCGAGTACTACACACTAGTGTTTTCAAAATGATATTCTTTCTCACGGTGACTGAGAAAACATCTGGAGGAAATGAATTATCATTTGGAAAAACAACGTAACGAGTTTTCCCGGAAAGCAAAGTAATAAAAGTGTAGACATGAGTAGGGCCATGCATTGGAAATTTTT
>NW_011888284.1:4430-5848 GCF_000806365.1 Fopius arisanus | reverse complement strand
ATATGTGGACTTATTCCACAAATATTCGGGTTAGTTTACATTTCAACATTGTCTGATTTGGCATTACATGTTTTGAATAATATGTGCCATTTCGCATGTCCTCATATTATCTAGATCGATGAAAAATTACCTAATACTATTTACTTAATTAATTGTATTTCTGGGGCATAACAATAAGGATTTAAAAACGAATTCAACTAATTAATCACGTGAGTTGTAATTGTTTCCTTATTTTTTTTGTATTCTCTTTCCTTTGTTTTACAAATATAGACTCGAAAGAGTCAGTTAAATTTTAAAAACAACCTTCAGTTATTTCACATACCCAGAGCCTCTTCTTTCAGCATTATTCCCATCCGTGCCCTTGGTTTCAAGATACCAGGCTAAAAAGGGAACGAGTTAGATTCAAATGGGTTACGTTTGAAACTATCGTGGGGTCCGGTTCCTCCCCAGTTCGAATCCAGTGTTTTACCTTTAAATTGGGCAACAATTTTCGGTAATCAATTGTTCGTGTTAAAAGAGGGATCAATGTTAACGTCAAGTCACCCATTCTTGACGTAACACCTATAACACCCTTGAGACAACAGAAAGATTTAAAGTTCCGTTAATCAGATTGGAGGAAATCGAGAGCATCGCGACAGAGGTGGAGATTAAGGCGTTTAAAGGAACGGAGGCAGATGACCACAACCAGAAAAGCCAAGACAGGGCCGATGAGGTCATTAATTGGCTGCGATTGGAAGGATTAAATCAGGAAGAACGAGAGGAGGCCAGGGAACTCGTCAGATATAACCCGTGGGTATATCAAATCGCTGGGGAAAAGCTCCAGGAAGCCCAAGTGACGGGGTCCAGGCTCAAATGAAAGGACGACGACCCGATATCTGTTAAGCAGTTTAGGCTACCCTTCCATCTCCAAGACAAGGCCGACGAACAAGTGGACACCATGATCAGAGACGGCATCGTTGAGCCCTTGGATTCACCATACAACTCGCCTGCCTGGATGGTCCCGAAAAAGCCAGGGCCCGACGGGGAAAGGCGTTGGCGCATGCTAGTCGACTTCCGCCGGCTCAACGAAAAAATGGTTGCTGATGCGTACCCTCTACCTAACATTACGGACATATTAGATCAGTTAGGGGGTGTGAGATACTTCTCCACCTTCCACTTAGTGTCAGGGTTTCACCAAATGTCGCTACCTCAAGAGAGTCGCCTAAAAACCGCGTTTTCCACTCCCAAGGGATATTTTCAGTACAGACGGTTACCAATGGGCATTGCAAATGGTCCGCCGGCGTTCCAACGAGCCATGGATAGGGTGCTATCCAGGTTACAAGGAGCGAGACTATTTGTTCACATGGATGATATCGTTGTCTTGTGACCTTGGCCGGGAGATCAAAATATAATAACTCCCGGTGAAGTCACTAATAGAT
>NW_011888284.1:0-3415 GCF_000806365.1 Fopius arisanus | reverse complement strand
TTTCTCTCCGCGACGATGTTTGACAGCGTGAGTGTAGGGCGGGGGTAACGCGGGGCAAGGGGAAGGGATCTCTCGGGAGTGGGGTGCCAACGGTGGTCGGTTTATTCCTTTTTTCCTTAACCTAATCCTTAATCTATTATATATGTAAAACAATCATCATTAGGGGGCAGGGGAGGGGCTAAAAAGTGCCTCGTCACAGTCTATGGGAAATCTATTGAATAACACAGGGTACGGTATAGGCAGTTCGTGGATCGACTGCATGAGGTCTAGATGAGCTTAAGGCCGGAGAAATGTGAATTCCTGAGTGAAGAGGTAACGTTTTTGGGACATTGTATCAGCGAGGAAGGAATCAAACCGAGGCCGAAGACAATTGAGCCGATTCTAAAATATGCAAGGCCCACGAACCAGAAGGGAATCCGCCAATTTATCGGCTTGGCCGGCTAATACTGCAGATTTATCGATAATTTCGCGAGAAAAATGGTCGCATTTGAATGGGACGAGAGACAGCAACAAGCCTTCACCTCGATAATACAGGAAATCACATCTTATCCAATACTAAGGCATCCCCATTTCACCCGGCCATTCCTCATCACTACTGATGCATCAGATTTCGCCGTCGGCGCGATTCTGAGTCAAGGAGAAATAGGCAAGGATCTGCCTATATGCTAGGCATCCCGAGTAATGACGAAGGCCGAAAAGAATTATTCGACCACGAAATAGGAACAACTAGCTATCCTTTTCGCCGTCCGAGGATTCCGCCCATACGTATATGGCCACGAATTTACTCTGGTAACTGATCACCAGCCACTGGTGTGGCTGAAATCATCTGATTTTTTTTTGTATTTTTTGAACCTATTTGAATAATTTTTCCAATGAGTCGAAGAGCGGGGGATTTGAGAAAATAGTCGCAAAAGCGATCTTTCTAAGAAAAAAGCGATGTAAGTTGAGAAATGAGTGTCCAAAAAAAGAAAAAATTTCATCGAGTTGAGGAGGAAAATTGAGGCAACCACTCGATTTTATTTCGAAATTTTTCAATCAACCGTTTACAAGATATGGTTTAATGAAAAATGGAATGAGAACGCCGTGAAGCTCCCGGCCGCCCGGAAAGTTTCCGTAGGATGAACTCCGTACCTGAAGGGTTAAATTCTTCTCCTCCTCCAGCTTTTCTGTGGAAGAATTCCTTCTCTATCCTGAGTGGAAGATGAGGGGTTATTACTGGAACTGGTCATACTAAGGAAATACACGATTCCCACTCATATGATTATTTCTCTGCAAAAAAAGAACGAAACATTAATTGCTACTGGAAAAGTTGACCATCGGCGAAGAATTCGAAGGAAATTCTGGGAATTTTAAACGAGGAGTTTCGTTGACAATATCTCCGAAAAAACGGAAATCTACATCCATAAAGTCAATTTTCGCATTCGACGCACTCTGCCTTGGAACTTTGCTGAAAGGATAGGTGCACCTTCTTCTTCCCATCAACGTGTAGGAGAAAAAATGGGTAAGTAATAGTTTTCTTATCAATAGTCCACTGTAAGATTTTGGCAATGTGGTAATTGATAATATTAATGTTGTTCCAGCCTCAAGCTGTCCCAGTTTGCATGCTATGCAATGGATGTGAAAATCCGGAGTGTCAGAGAGGTAACATTGATTAACATTTTTTTTTCCTACCGAATTTTCACCCTCAAGAGTGCTTTCATACTTCTCCCCTGCTTCTCTTTTTCCTTCTGATGAAGGGTCTTAAATTTGCCATTCACAATTAAAAACTTTGAATTAAATTACAGAAACGCTGGAAGAGCTCAAGAATTTAGTGCAGGCTACCGAAAAGCAGCATGCAAAGCAGAAGGCTCAATTCTCGGAAATCATGAAGGGGGAGAGACAACTCAAAAGAGCTGCGGAAGCACTCCTCCATGTGATGGGACGAGTCGACAGGATGGTGGAGAAGATCAGCATGGACCAGAATAACTGTGCTGCATAAACTTAATATAAAACATAAGAATTCAGATACTCTTTCACCGCTATTATGAAAATTAGAGAAATTTGATGATTTTTCTAGTTGGGTTTCATTGTAAATTTAATAAAGTTTTTTTTGGTGAAAAGGACAAATTTAATTTAATTTATTCCATTCCATTTTATTCCATCAATATTTTATCCATGTACAGATCAATATTTTATAGAGCAGTTCAACGAATAAATATGAGCAGTTAGCAATAGTAGGTCAGTTCAATTTCTACTTTGTTCTGTGTAGTTACAACGAATATACAAAAATCATTAGAAGATCAAAACGACTGTTACTCCAGTGTTTACAACATGATGATATTTATCGGTCAAAATTAATTTTGCTTACTCCAAAATATTGATAATCTGTCAAGCACTATTCCAATTCCCTGGTTCCTACCGATGACGTTGAAGCACAAATAAAAATTCTAAAGATACGAGTCTTTCATCGAAATTGCGGCCTAGTTATTTCAGTACCTTCTTCTCCATTTGTGAACGACTTCAACTCTTTTACGAATTTAATTGGCCAGTTGTATATATTTACGCTCATTTTTGAAAACTACCTACAACAAAAAAACTTTTACGTGACAAAAAAAGAGTTACAGGAAAACCGCCTTTACCTATAACGGTAACGGTTAGACAAGAAGACATTATTGTATTATTATATATTTCTGATGCTAAAAGTTGATCCAAACAACAACAGTGAGCAATTTTCAATTTAGGTGAGTGCAATTTTACAGTATCTAATAAATAAGAAGCGATAATAGAACCTAGGGTAAGGTCGGTTTCTGATGTACATTCGGTCGATAATATCGGATTCTACTTTATCATTACTGATGGAGTGGTGGAGGGGATAAGGTTATATAAATCATCATTTTTTGAAAAGCACTACAGTTGTAATCAGGGAAAATCTCTCATCAGAAGACATATGCTATTTGAATATTACGCAGCCGTACTGTACCGACTTTGAGGAAATAGTGGAGAGGTATTTCAGTGATATTCCACCGGAAAATATCTGGAGTGTCATCAGTGAGGTGCTCTGTTTGGATAGGAATTATGCAACTGTGAGAAAGAGAAATAATGAATCTACATTACGAAAAAACTGGCTGTTATTCTTAACTGCACCGAAGAATTGATAGTAAAAGTGGATGATAATTTTGAGTAAGATCATTGGGTCAGTTCATGGACTAGCGGATTGAAGACAAAGAGAGGACCAAATCTGTAAGAGAAAAGTCCAGCAACGCCTATATTAGAGTAGTATGGGGTAGACTCAGGGAATGTTCCCATCTTCTGCCACCAGGCGGCGCTAGTGTCGCGGTGTGTATGGGCGTTATGAGAGGGGTGGGGGGAATGGCGGGAGTTTCAAATTTCGATACTAGGCGGCGCTAGTGTCGCGGGGCCCGTGGGTGACGGTGGG
>NW_011888283.1:5049-10153 GCF_000806365.1 Fopius arisanus | reverse complement strand
TTTTTTGTCAATAATAATAAGCAGAAGTTATAAGTTAAAAAAATGAGCAGAAGTTATAAGTTAAAAAAATCAAAAATAATTGGAATCGATAGAGAATAATTTGGTGGTCATTATAATCGAGGTTTCATAAATTAGGAGTTAAGGCCCGGCCTTCTCATCGTGGCAAAATTTTGGTGACTTTTACGCCCCCCCCCTCCCCCCGCCCCTTCCACAGCTCAGTTTGCGGCCGACTTCGAAGCTCCATCTAAAAAATACAGGGTCAGTAAGAGGAAAAGGGACAACATGGGACACTTTTCCAGGACCGTCTGGGGATCCGAAGTCAGGGTGCCAAATTTTCGGGCCCCCTTCGAAAAAAATTTGACCGATTAAGGATTTTTCATTTGAATTTATAGGGGGTGGAATAAAAGAGTAGTGGGAATGAGAAATCCATTTTATTCATTTTTTTAAACAAATAGGGGCATGACGGTGCGGAAGGGGGGAGGGGGCATGGATGCGAGGGTGACATGGAAGTTTGGGTATCGGATGAGTCCGTCGGAAAAAAATGAAGGATTGAGAGTGGCATGAGTGTGGCAGGGTAAAATAGGGGGTTGATGGTGCAGTGGGTGCAGGTGGGAAAATGAAGGGTTGAGGCAGGGATGAGTCTGGCAGGGTAAAATAGGGGGTTGATGGTGGAGTAAGTGCATGTGGGAAAATGATGGGTTGAAGCTAGGATGAGTCTGGTAGGGTAAAATAGAGGGTTGATGGTGGAGTGAGTGCAAGGAAAAAAATGAAGAATTGAAGCTGGGATGAGTGTGGCAGGATAAAATAGGGGGTTAATGGTGGAGTAAGTGCACGAGAAAAATGGACGGTTGAGGCTAGGACGAGTGCCTTCCGGTGAAATGATGGTTTAGCATGCGATAATACCCCTTCTCCTGCCATAAACCCCCTATTTTACCCTGCCGAACTCATCCCAGTCGCAACCCTTCATTTTTTTCCTTGCACTCACTCTACCATCAACCCCCTATTTTACCCTGCCAGACTCATCCCAGCCTCAGCCCTTCATTTTCCCACCTGCACTCACTCCACCATCAACCTCTATTTTACCGTACCACACTCATCCCAGCTTCAACCCTTCATTTTTTTCTTTCCACTCCCTCCACCATCAACCCCCTATTTTACTCTGCCACACTCATCCCAGCTTCAATCCTTCATGTTTTTCCTGACATTCATTTAACCATCAACCCTCTATTTTATCTGGCCAGACTGATTCCAGCCTCGACCCTTCATTTTTTTCCGTGCACTCTCTGCACCATCAATCCTCTATTTTATCCTACCACACTCATCCCAGCTTCAATCCTTCATTTTTTTCCTTGCACTCACTCCACCATCAACCCCCTATTTTACCCTGCCAGACTCATCCCAGCCTCAACCCTTCATTTCCCCACCTGCACTTACTCCACCATCACCCCCTATTTTACCCTGCCACACTCATCCCAGCCTCAACCCTTAATTTTCGCACATGCACTCACTGCACCATCAACCCCCTATTTTACCCTGCCATACTCATGCCACTCTCAATCTTTCATTTTTTTCCGACGGATTCATCCGATACCCAAACTCCCGTGTCACCCTCGCATCCATGCCTCTTCCCCCTTCTTTACCGCCGCGCGCCTATTTGTTTAAAAAAATGAATAAAAATGGATTTCTCATTCCCACTACTCTTTTATTCCACCCCCTGTAAATTCAAATGAAAAATCCTTAATAATTCAAATTTTTTTCGAAGTGGGCCCACAAATTTGGCACCCTCACTTCGGAGCCCCAGACGGCTCTGGAAAAGTGTGCCTTTTTGTCCCTTTTTCTCTTAGCGACCGTGTATTTTTTAGATGGAGCGTCGAAGTTTGCCGCAAACTGTGGGCGGGTAAAAGTCACCAAACCTTTCCCGAGAAGACGAGAAAGGCGAGAAAGAACGAGAAGGCCGGGCCTCAACTCCTCAATTATGAAACCTTAATTATAATGACCACCAAATTATTCTCTATCGATTCCAATTATTTTTGATTTTTTGAAGAATAACTTCTGCTCATTATTATTGACAAAAAAGAAAAATCGATTAAACGAAAACTAACTACTCCTAAATTCTGATCATGTTCTGCTAAATTCCGCCAAATTACCACCTACATATTTATGAAGACCAAAGTTTGAAAAGTTAATAAAAAAAATAGATTTCTTCCAAATGCACAGTGCTCCGGGGCCCGCGATTAAACGGCTACGGTCAACTCGGTTATCGAGGTTGGTAATATAACCCTACCGCTATCTCTCGGCATTTTCCGAACGCTGTTTTCATGCTCACTTCTGCCCATTATATATTTTTCATAATTTATCCCGAAATAATCAAGCAAACATCGCCATATGCATTAAATAATCCACCTTATTCATCGCACATGATTCTTCGATCTGTTTTCATCGATTTCTACCTGTTTTTCATCCAAAAATTACATCCACGCAACATCCACGCAACATACACACTACATCCACGCTATAGCGTGGATGATAGTTTGCTAGGGCAACTAAACCGACTCTAACAGGGAATTCCTGTTCGATTACACAATGGGCTTCCCTGATGTTGATAATATGATAATATCATATGTTCGTAGAATATCAATAAATTTCAGGTCATGGGGCGCCCAGCGAGGGTATCACGAGATGAAATAATTTCAGTCCTCAAGAGGTACATGGATTACGTCAAAACCAATCATTTTCCGTCCACGTCGAACAAAATCTGGAATGAATTAAGTCTGCTATTAGAAAAACGATGGCTACCCCATTCAGTGTACACCCACGTAACCGAGAATAAAAGAGAGGATCTGGTTGCTGCGTGTCAACTCTGTGGTATCTCCATACCACCTCCAGGAAGAACAGAAGAAAAAACAGATGTCAGTGCTTTTGACCTCTTTGATGATGAGTCAGCCTATACAAATCCCGAATCTTCGTCCGAAGATGAAGAGATTTATCCCAACTTAGAAGAATTTCACTTGCTGCTACCGTCTTCCGTCTGTGACACAATTAAGCCTGATTACACTACGATTCGACGGCAAGGAGATTGAGGGGGGGGGGGGATATGGGTGAATCCAATTGCAAATGAATTCTTCCTCAGATATAATATGCCCTGTGCTCTCATCGGTAAATGGTCCCATGTGAAAACTTACGAAGATGGCTCAACTAATGTGAGGTTCCAAGCTATTTGTAAGAGTAACAAATGTGGTAATGTGTTCTTTGGAACTGCCAAACATTCAGGGGCTGGAAGTCTCAATCTGAACATCTCTGCATACGATACTCGTTACAAACCACATAATGACGTTAAGCGTCCTCTGAATAATTTGGAGAGAATCCAGGTCGGAGACAAATTAGTGAAACAGCAGCCGGCTAACTATCGGAAAGAGCTCCTGCGGGGTAACATGAAATTTGGCGAATCTGTGCCACCAACGATAAGGCGAGGGCATGTCTATCGTCAAGCCAAAGCAGAGGCTATCAAACGTCAATATCAAATTCTAAAGGGAGACAAAAGGGATCAGTTGACGATTATTCGGGACCTCATCGCTGACCCCAAGTACACTCAAAATATTCTCGATTTATCAATTCATCCATTTCATCTCATGTACTGCGCGAATCAACAGTCCTATGTTTACAAAGAATATCGTTGAGTAGTCAGAAATTCTAAACTTATGGCCGAGGGGTTCCCATCGGACATATATTTTTGTACACACTAACGATTTGTTTTGAACAGAAAACTATTCCTGTCTGTCAAGTTCTCACAGAGAGACAAGATGCAGATTTCTTAATTTTTTGGTTGAGGACTTGGATTAGACAATGTAAGGTAACAGCACCACGCCAGGCAATAACTGACCAAGAACGAGCCTTGATGCTAGCACACTGCCAAGTGTTTAATGGAATGGCCATCAAACAATACGCTGATAAAGTTTTCGTGTGGGCTGGAACCAATGTTAAGAAGGAGGAAAAACTATCCCCTGCCGCAACAATTATTCGCATTGATGTTGCCCATTTCATGGCTGCAATTGCTCGGTGGGATTGTTTAAAAGATAAGGACAGATTTCGACTGAAAAGATTTTATATAAGAGCAATCGCTCTCATGGTAGATTGCGAGTCTCTTCAGGAATTTCAACTAGTTTTTATCCTCACATGCGTAGTGGCTCTCATTCCAGTGGACGATTACGTCGTTGAGTTCCCCGAGTCCGTCACATTGTTCGGCGATTGCAATTTCAAGTTAGGGGAATCGAATATGTCTGTTGAGTTAGTACGAGAACGTCTGGAGGAGTACATTTCGTTACGTGAACCCATTATTAACAACCTTCACGACCAGAGTAGTAATGAACAACTGGTAGTTTCCTCCAACTCTCAGGCGTTGCCCGAAGAAAGTGAGAGAAATAAAAAATGGATTACGCACAATTGGATAAAGCAATTAATTTCATTGGTAAAACCTGATCATCCAGAGCGTATTCCAGGGAAAGTGGAGAATGCCCTTTACTTCCCTACAATTGTGAATGAGCTTGAGAGAATTGCTAAAGAGTTTCCCCTCTGGACCTCTGCTATACTACCAAGTTCATTTGTGCCAGACCATGCTTCAACAGCAGCTCAAGAGGGATACTTCAACCAAGTGAAGAATCGTATATTCGGACATATGAAACTACCGTGTAGCTTTCATATATTTTTTAAAGAGCACTTGAAAGATATTTCCAGTGATCACAATGAAGTGGCAGCAAAGTTAAAGGGATTTGTTCACATATCGAAGGAAAAATCTTCCCCTTTGTCATGTCAGTCTAACGAAGCCAATGAGTTGCATCAGAACGAGAATAAAGAAAATATGAACATTAATTCTAGTGTGAAGAAAGCTGATTTCGAAGACTCTGACTTCTGTAGTAAGATGCAACGGCGTGGAATAATCAATGACGAAGAGAGGATGAGGTTTCAACATGGAGCGACGAACATTTGTAATTCTCAGACTGATTCGACAGATGGAAATAATAATGCACAGGAAATCTGTTCTGAAATCCTTCAGATGGAGAGTGATGACCTGTATGGATTGTTTCAGCAAATGTCATTCGCTCAACTT
>NW_011888283.1:0-1776 GCF_000806365.1 Fopius arisanus | reverse complement strand
AAATTTGGCACCCTCACTTCGGAGCCCCAGACGGCTCTGGAAAAGTGTGCCTTTTTGTCCCTTTTTCTCTTAGCGACCGTGTATTTTTTAGATGGAGCGTCGAAGTTTGCCGCAAACTGTGGGCGGGTAAAAGTCACCAAACCTTTCCCGAGAAGACGAGAAAGGCGAGAAAGAACGAGAAGGCCGGGCCTCAACTCCTCAATTATGAAACCTTAATTATAATGACCACCAAATTATTCTCTATCGATTCCAATTATTTTTGATTTTTTGAAGAATAACTTCTGCTCATTATTATTGACAAAAAAGAAAAATCGATTAAACGAAAACTAACTACTCCTAAATTCTGATCATGTTCTGCTAAATTCCGCCAAATTACCACCTACATATTTATGAAGACCAAAGTTTGAAAAGTTAATAAAAAAAATAGATTTCTTCCAAATGCACAGTGCTCCGGGGCCCGCGATTAAACGGCTACGGTCAACTCGGTTATCGAGGTTGGTAATATAACCCTACCGCTATCTCTCGGCATTTTCCGAACGCTGTTTTCATGCTCACTTCTGCCCATTATATATTTTTCATAATTTATCCCGAAATAATCAAGCAAACATCGCCATATGCATTAAATAATCCACCTTATTCATCGCACATGATTCTTCGATCTGTTTTCATCGATTTCTACCTGTTTTTCATCCAAAAATTACATCCACGCAACATCCACGCAACATACACACTACATCCACGCTATAGCGTGGATGATAGTTTGCTAGGGCAACTAAACCGACTCTAACAGGGAATTCCTGTTCGATTACACAATGGGCTTCCCTGATGTTGATAATATGATAATATCATATGTTCGTAGAATATCAATAAATTTCAGGTCATGGGGCGCCCAGCGAGGGTATCACGAGATGAAATAATTTCAGTCCTCAAGAGGTACATGGATTACGTCAAAACCAATCATTTTCCGTCCACGTCGAACAAAATCTGGAATGAATTAAGTCTGCTATTAGAAAAACGATGGCTACCCCATTCAGTGTACACCCACGTAACCGAGAATAAAAGAGAGGATCTGGTTGCTGCGTGTCAACTCTGTGGTATCTCCATACCACCTCCAGGAAGAACAGAAGAAAAAACAGATGTCAGTGCTTTTGACCTCTTTGATGATGAGTCAGCCTATACAAATCCCGAATCTTCGTCCGAAGATGAAGAGATTTATCCCAACTTAGAAGAATTTCACTTGCTGCTACCGTCTTCCGTCTGTGACACAATTAAGCCTGATTACACTACGATTCGACGGCAAGGAGATTGAGGGGGGGGGGGGGATATGGGTGAATCCAATTGCAAATGAATTCTTCCTCAGATATAATATGCCCTGTGCTCTCATCGGTAAATGGTCCCATGTGAAAACTTACGAAGATGGCTCAACTAATGTGAGGTTCCAAGCTATTTGTAAGAGTAACAAATGTGGTAATGTGTTCTTTGGAACTGCCAAACATTCAGGGGCTGGAAGTCTCAATCTGAACATCTCTGCATACGATACTCGTTACAAACCACATAATGACGTTAAGCGTCCTCTGAATAATTTGGAGAGAATCCAGGTCGGAGACAAATTAGTGAAACAGCAGCCGGCTAACTATCGGAAAGAGCTCCTGCGGGGTAACATGAAATTTGGCGAATCTGTGCCACCAACGATAAGGCGAGGGCATGTCTATCGTCAAGCCAAAGCAGAGGCTATCAAACGTCAATATCAAATTCTAAAGGGAGACAAAAGGGATC
>NW_011888282.1:7062-8499 GCF_000806365.1 Fopius arisanus | reverse complement strand
TCACGTTTACTATTTATTTAATAAAAATATTAGTTGGAGAGATTCTCAAAAGGAGCACCATAAGATTTATTAACGAAACGAACGTGCCAATTCCACCCCAAGAAAAAATATGTCGGTGGACACCAGATGTAGCAAGAGCAGCCAGGACAGATAGTGGAGTCATCTTTCAATTGCTGAGATACATGGTATGGTTGTGGAATAGGTACCTCACCGAACAGCAGCCAAAGATTAAAAATGTCCTCCACATCATCTTCAATAACCGGGAGATCCCAAAGGGCGTTGAGATCCATTTTCTGCTTAGTTTTGCGAAAACGGACATATGCCTTATACCCGAGATGAACATACCCTTTTTGAAAGGGGAAACTGTCGCACTAACAAAGCCGGAAAATAGACGAAGATTAGGACAAACGCATTTCGCAACGGAACAAGCAATTATAAAAATTATGGAGATGTACGAGCTCACCAAGAAAGAAAAAGTAAAAGCATGTCTACGATACGAATGCGGTCGTTGGCTTAAACGTGAAACACGAGAACCAAGCCGACTACCAACGTTCTCTACTGCTTCGGAGCGAGTTGGACATGGATTCCGAGGGCACAGTGTTGATCTGTGGTCTCCAATAAGTCCACAAACCAAGCAAGCTGGAAAACAATCCGAGGGAAGATGTCCAAGCTTACCACAGGTTGGACATCTTCGAGTAAAACGATCAGGACGTCCTACTGGCTCGTATTTTGAATCACTCTTTGAACTCATGTTAGCGTTATGGGTTCTCACTAACTGCTGGCTTCGGAATTTGCAATACACTGTGACAAGTAGGGGAAAATGAGCTTTATATAGCCAATATCTACGTCAACAAAAATTACAGGCAATGAGGAACTGACACGCAGAAACTCAAGTTCAAGAACCTTTCGTGCTACACCATTCAATTTTTCAATTATTTTTTTTCAACTGCTCATGCTCGGAAGCATGCTGGTTATGATACGGGGGAAAGGACATATAGTTGAGAAGTTTGTTCACACTCCAGGAATTTATTTTGAACCAATTGGGAAAGTACATTTGAGCAACCAGGTTTGGTCTATGGCTGCAACTACGGATATCGCACCATGGCAGAGAAGAGCTAATCAACTTCGAAACCATCTAAACTACACAAAACTTCTTTGCTTTAGAGCAGGTCCATGGGGACATAACTTTGATCTCATCGTCGATCAATGGATTGCTAGTTTTACGGAAACAGCAGATACCATTGATGAAATACTTGGCTTAAAAATTAATAAGAAACGCCGAGGACTCATTGACGGTCTGGGTTCCGTAGCAAAATCATTAATTGGGACTATGGATGCTCAAGATGCCAAGGAAATCAATGAGAGACTTTTGCATCTACAAAGCAGAGTAAAAGGGTCATTGGCCAGTTCCCGGAAACAACTGGAAATCGTCAATTC
>NW_011888282.1:0-1412 GCF_000806365.1 Fopius arisanus | reverse complement strand
GAGATGAGAGGAAGAAATGGAAAAGAAAAAGAAATAGCGCCGGAAAAATTAGTCTGTTTTACCGTCCGGGCGGTCAATCACTGCGTCATCTAGGCGCCCGGCGCGAAGCTCCTACCCGTGGCTACGTGACGACCACCTGTTGCCTTTTCGTCGAAGTTTTGCACCGGCAACACACGTGCCCAGATTTTGTCGTGCCGTGCTTCAAACGAGAGAAGGTGTTTTTTTTTTAGTTTTGGGACAGTTTTTGGAAGTGCCGAAGTCCCGAGAACGTTCCTGAAACGCCTGGAGTAGCGGGCAAGGAGTTTTGGGGAGCCAGAAGGAGAACAACGGCGAAAAACCCTGTGAGCACACGTTTTGCACTCATGGTGGGTTTCATGGCGGGTTTCGTGGTGGGTTTGGTTTTATGAGAATTTTCCTCTCACGCTGGTCTTCTTTCGAGCCTCTCGCGAAAACTTAAGAATAAAATTAACGTGGAAACGCGGGGGAGCGATGTGTGGATAATCCCGGTGTGTTTTCGTGGGTTTTTTGCGTAAAACGCCATGCCACTGGCCGATAAATATTCCACGGGGAATATTACGTTTCCTTTCGTCTCTTTTTTTTGGTTCTCCTCGTCGCGATGATTGAGAAATGGCGTTTCGAACACGCCAGAACAATTCGGGGAATTATTTTAGGGAGTCGTAGTCGAGCCATCGAGCCGGGAACATCTCCCGAGCCCCTTGTTTTTCCTCTCACGTGTCGGGCAATGAAGAACATAATGGTTTGATCGGGTTTTCGTTCGGAATTTTATTTTCCCCGTTTTCCTGCCCTAGTGGCCATGCGGTTTCACCGCTAAAAATGCATCTCCCTTTCCCCGAAAATTTCAGAAAATAATTCTCTTTTTTTGGTGTGTCTGGGGGATTTTCCCCCGGCGGAATTTTATTATGCGCCGTGCCGTCAAAGCTCATCGCCACTGTTTTGGTCTCTCCACGTGCGTTCCGAGTGTTATGCTCGACTTATGTTGCCCAGGGCCGTTACGTTTCCTGGCAGGGCCCGCTGCCCTGAACAGCCTCAGATATCGGCTGTCCTCGTGTTCCCTTTTTTTTGGGGGTGAAATTCTAGCTCGCAATTCCGGGTTTGGGGTTATCGATTTTCCCTTTTTTTGGGATTAGCATTTTTCATAAATAGGGGAAAAATCATGTGCCTCTCTCGCGCCCCTGCGTACCATACGCCCCTATTCTCGCGACCCTGGCGATTTCTATGTGTTATCGATAGGAATAATTTTCTGCCTATCAGTCCGGGAAATGTTCTCTGCGTTAAATTAATTTCTTGTTATTACCAATACAGCTTGTGTCGACCCTGCGGATCCGCCGAGGATTTTCTCCCTCCCTTCGATTTTGCTTTTCATTCCTGGTTTTCTTTTGTACCGCCCAAAT
>NW_011888281.1:12931-15363 GCF_000806365.1 Fopius arisanus | reverse complement strand
ATTTTAAAGGGCCAAATATCAGAGAATAAATGACACTATTTTCTTGCATACATTATTTTTTAAACAAAAGCAATGACTTTCATGATAGATATTCTCATTCTGGCGATTGATTTTAAACTTTCAACACAGGATTTTTTTGATTAATCCTCAACTGACGATTTGTTTGGTTCTAACGATACTTGTTTTTTTTTCTCGGTGACAATGTAACTCATACTTTACGATTGCTAGATCATAGATGTAATCCAGGTCCCACTGACATGCCAGCAGAAATCTGCTGGTCTATATTTAATTATTTCCATGATTTATGAGTCAATGTCCATGGAAAATGACTGAAGATGTAATATATAATTTTTTAAAATTGGTTCTTTGCATTAGAAAAAGTAGTCAGTAAACATTTTGTTTGGGACTACAAGAGACTTGTCTAAAACTAATCAGATATAGAATGTCATTAGGTAGATTTTTTACAGAAATATTGCAATGAATAATCATCACTTCATATTATCGCTTCAGGAATGTAGATTATTTCCTCCTTTTCACTTTGATTATCATTATTATGTAAGTGTTATCGGCATCAATTAAAAACCGGGTTCCATTCTGACTGACAAAACGCTATTCAGCATCTCTCGAATCTCTGCCATTTCCTGTCTACTTTTAACGACCATATTCTCCAATTTTTCATTCTTCTTCATGATCTTATTCATTTTTCGCCAACAGGTTCTTGTACGTCTGTAATAACAACATTCTTCGCAGTTATCCTCGTGTATACAGATCTGCTCCATGCTTTTGCTTTTACAACACAAATGGTGTTTCTTAGGGTCACAGAATGTCTTTCTCGTACTGGGACTCGTTAGAGATTTCTTTTGAGGTCCTATAGAATTATTTTGTACATCTGTCATTTCCTGGTCTTTCCTGAGACTAACGCCATCAAAATTATCTAAATTATCAGCCTCTAAAGAGTCAGAGGGCTCTGGATGAGCAAATTCAGAGGTATCAGATTCTCTGATCCTTGCCTGACGCTGGAGAATCCTTTTGCCCTGATGTCTTCTTGTGGAGTTATCCGAATTTACAATTCCATCACTAAATCTACGTCCCTCATCGTGTGAATAAATCGATTGTATATCGCAGGAACTATCACTTGCTCGTCTAGGGCCGTCCGATGACGAAAAAATGTTATCAGTTTGGAAATTAGAAGTACTTGGATTTCTATCGTAATCATTATATTTTGGTGTATCCATTTGTGATATGGATGTGTCAATTATGTCGGGTGAATTATCACCATTAATATTGTTGTCACTGGAATCCATCAGACTCTCATCGTCTAATGATCCACATGGATACGTGTCCTCAATGACAGGATCGCTGTTGGGGTCACTAGTTGAGGAAGATGATTTCCACGCACAAACATTTGTGTTTGTTGATATCTGTGGTATCATTTGACATTGTTCATCAATCGAGTCAGCATTAATTGATTCAGAAGAAGTACGATTTTTAAGAGGATCAATGTAGCACTGGGCGGTGAGGCTTGATGGATTTTTTATTTCGATTAAGTCCCCGTCACAACTGAATGTAAATGATTTTTTCCCTGAAATACAAATGATCAATTATATTACTATAAAGTTCTTCACCAATACGATATTAATTCGGACGTTATCTTATTTTAATTAATAGTCGAAAATAATATTTCATTATTATTCAACCATTTTTATTTAATTTCAGTTTTGAGTGGCCTGAGCCTTCCCAAATTTTCGATTCAAGAATACGCTTTTTTTGAAGTAATGTAATCTTTCAAAGGCTGGCTGGCTCTCTTATTTGGATTTTTAATTCAGAGCGCCTCATCATGCAACAGTTACCACAAATTATAAATGAAAGACAAAAAAATACAACAAAATAAAAAGCTTTAGGAACTTTTTTCATAAATATGGAAAACCAAGCACAATAAGAACAAACTAAGTGAATAATTTGTTGGAATCTATCACTGTGAGACTTTTATTTGCCACTCAGGAATATTTTTTGCTAACTTCTTCGAGATTCAACTAATTTCCTAATATCAATGAAAAATGTATTTTGAAAATACTTTCAAGGTGTTTTATCCGTAATTTGTCAGAATTGCTCGGAAAATGTAGATCACAGCTTCAGTATATCAAATATCCAATAACTCTGCTAATTCTTCCATAATATCACCAAATTATTTAATGAAAATTAGTTGTTGAAGTATTTCTAGTTTTTACTTCAAATTCCAAGTGTTCCCACGAAAAGTGAACGCTATGAAAAAATATTTCTAACAGCGACAATAATTCAATGAAACTAATGTAGAAACTATTTGAATTGTTATAATATTATTTGTAGCATTAAGAAATAATGGTAACAATGTATTCAAATAAGAGAGACTCACAACTGTTGAAGAAGTTGGATCTCACCAAGACCCTGAATTA
>NW_011888281.1:9289-11691 GCF_000806365.1 Fopius arisanus | reverse complement strand
CGAGAGAAGAAATAATCAAGACGTTCGTGTTTCTCAACGATTTGAGTAATCGGAAATCTGTCACGTAGGCAATGTCGGATTGTTTTCACTCTCGATTATGAAAGTTACTATTTTCAACCGTCGGAAGCTACAACAAAGTCTTTCCAAATTCTTAACACACAATTTATCTACAACCAATTCTGTAACACCTTGACATATCAGAAATAAACCTAAAATAATTTCGTGCAGAAGATTCAATATAAGAGATTCTTTTAAATATCCAATAGACCAGCAATTTTATGCACAATTTTTTTTTAATTACACAAATTTTTGTATATTACTAGGAATAATTTCACATATTCTCTAAATTTATAAAAAATATTTATTTATTACCGTAAATTGGGCGAGTTTAAGTGACATCTTGATATATGTTTCAAAATATACTCTTTTCCTAGTGAAAAAAATCGAATCTTGGCTAGTAGACCTTCATATATCGAGACGGTTTTTTTTCAAGTGAGAGCGGTCATGCAATCCCGCGATATGGAATTCTCCGACTGACATTCTCCTACCAATCCTTAAAAACGTTTATCGAAAATCGTAACTGTTCATAAACAAATACTTTTTTTAACTAAAAAATCAAGCTATTGTCTTAATAAAAATCTTAATCCACGAGCTCACATTGATTATTTAGAAACGAAAGTCATTAATATATTTCCTTATTTTATGAATCTGCATGCTTAGCACATTCTCGTATATTTTTATTTAGTTTTTATAGTGTTCAGACAGATGAATCATCAATTTGAACATAAACCTTCCGAAAGCCCGTGTATAGGGAGGAGTTTTTTATTTTATTTCTGTCGAGACTACCGCGATAATTTCTTCATAAATATCAGAAAAGTAAATGCCATGTGTTCTGGTATCAATTGAAAAAAATTATAGAATTTTTCTTCAACATTAAAAAATAATATTTGCAGAAAATTGGTGAACTCAATTAGCACAAATAAAATTGTTTATAATTAGTTGTTGTGTTGAATACTATATTGCAATTGTAAGATGATGTGGAAGAATACCTTAGGCTATTTGGAATTGTTATTGCTGAGGATCCAGGTACGGATATTTGTGCTGAGACAGTCATGGCTGGATGATTGCTGTACATGGAATCTTTGGAATGTTCTGGCGTTGGTGGTGGAGTTAGGTCATGGTTATCACAATGTATTTGTATATCAATTGGTTTTGTTGGGGTCCCAATTGAGTTAACCCACTGCTGAATTGGTCCTCGGCGTTTCATCTTGCGAATTTTATTCACCCACTCAGCTACTCGCAAAAATGCCTCTTTACCTATATTTTCTTCGATATTCCCCCAAAATAAATAAACATTAAAAATTAAGGAATGAAATATCCAGAAACTGTCCCTGGAATTTTTTTTTAACTATTGATCATCAAGGAAATTATGCTTGTACCTGGATCCATTATCCTCGCGGCGTAAACAAATAAACATTTTTATAAAGAATTTAAAAATAAAAAAATTTGCAACCAGATAATAACAATAGTGACATACACAGCACGTAATTAAGTCTTCACTTTGCAATTATTTATAAATAGTGTATAGGATAAAAATTTTTAGTTAAAACCTTCATAACTGAAATTTTTTGGAATCATTTAGAATTCTTTTTAGATCACATATTCTCTGGTCGATTCTACGATGAAAAATAATTTTTGTAATTGAAAGTACACGTGAATGGTGATGACCATTAAACTTGGTGATTAATTTCAATGACACTTACTGTTTAGTTACTTCTATCTCGTTATTAATCAATTTGGTAGGTTTTGGTTGATTTGTCTGCCCAGTGGCATCGTCAGTAACCGAATGAAAAAATATCTTCAAGAATAGAAAAACATAACAAAGTATTTGTGTAGGAACCACACTAACGAAATTGTGCAATCAATTGGTAGATCAGCTGTGAATGAATCGTAGTTTGACACAGTTTTGTGCGACGTAGCGCCATCGCTGTCATTTACGTTTTCTACGAAAAACTCGTTAGTCTCGCATTCCCATGACTAACCTCATTCTAACTCCGTGAATATTGACAATATTGACATTATTAATTGCTCACAAAATTGATCCCAAATGTCGACTAAAAAGAAGAGTAAAGGGAAAATGCATGAGAGGAGGAAGCGACAAGTTGTGGGAAAAGAGGAAAGGTATCGGCAGCAGAGGGATATGTCTGATCAAGATGAAGAGGTTGAAGAAGGTGAGAGCAATATTTCAATGATGTTGAGAGGTCAATGGAAAAAAGTGATGACAGGGGTTTCTTTCTAGAGAAAGAGGAGTCACCAGTTTCTTTCCCAGTTGCCATGTGGGACCTTGAGCATTGTGATCCAAAAAAATGCTCTGGAAGAAAATTATCTAGGCATGGACTCAT
>NW_011888281.1:0-1844 GCF_000806365.1 Fopius arisanus | reverse complement strand
GCAAGCGCTTGGCTTCATAGTAGAGGAGAAGTGTCTTGGTGTCTTTGTCTTACTAGTGCGGGAGAAGTATCGTGTGATATTTTCTCCCACGGCGCGCATAAATAATACTGGGAGATTAGCGTGCTTGCTGACGGGTTATTATTATTATCTTATTCTTTTCTTAATAAAAATCGCGGCGAAAACGACGGCGCGGCGAAAAACATTAATGACTTTTTGATGAGTGTACTGTCTCATCGAAAACAACAGACACAGACGCTATGAATAGTCTTTTCTTGTTTCCCCACACATGTCTCTAACTTTCCGTCGTGATTGATATCCAGGAAAACCTTGTCCTTCAGTCTGTGGCGTGATTCTCGACAGGTCAAACTTCTTTACATTCCGCGATGGAGTTTTTTAACCTGAATACGCAGATATCCACATTTATTATGGGTTGTGCGGGGACAACGGGCGTTTCACAGAGAATTACACTTGCGATTTTTCCAATCATCGTGGCTAACCAGATCATCGTGGGTTTATTGGAGTGCCTAATCGCCTGAGAGCAGAGGGTAGACTGGCATTTGCACCACGTGGAGGTAGATGAAGGGGTAATACCCAAGGGCAGAGGAAGGAAGAGCTTGTGTAGCTCTGAGCAGTAAAAAATCTGTCCTTTTCAGGGCCACAAAAAAACTTTGATGTAAATTAAAGTTAAATTTTAAATTTTGTAAGTTAAAGCTAAATTTTTTTCCGAATAACGAAATGGTCAGTTGATCTTCTCATTAAAAATAATGAGAATCAACCATCAAACACCCTGGGTTTCATCCCTTAATATTAATTAAGGGAGGAGCTATTAATTTTTAAGTAGCGGACAGGTCATGGGTGACTTTGCTTAACCCGTGGCTCTTACCCACAACTTACAGCGCAACAGCCTGTTGGGCCGACTTCCTTCGCAATCGTGTCGCATTTACCCCAGGAGTTGTATGCCAGGTACAGACTCTCCTGGTGACCAAGGACAACCATGGAAAACCATGGGACGGCCGGCACGACCGGCACGGCGTCCGTCAACCAAGCTTCATATTTCTTGATGATTCTTGGTGTCTAGACCCTTGTTCGACAGATTGTGGAAGACTAAAAATTCCAATGCCCTAAGCCTAAGGATCTGACCCCGCGCCCTACGAGTTTCGTCGTCCGGCCAAGCGATTTAACCAATTCGGCCACCGTCATCGGTTTGTAATAGAAAGTATGTAAAAATCAATGGAATTTCCTAGCGAATTTTTATAATATTTGATAGTGAGAAAATATAGAATAATATTTTAAAAAAATTACTGATAGCAAGATGCGCGGAAAGGGCCGTTTTATCGAGTGACAATGCCCAAATTCTCAAATTATGCACTTTGACGACCCCTTCGATTCCCATGAATGTACTCTCGACACTTGAGTACTCGAAACCCTTCGGTATTCCTTCCATAAGAACATTCATTACATCTTTAATGATGGCCACCGTTGTGAACAGGACTAGAATAGCAAACAAAAATGTGCAGATGGGGTCTACAATACTCCAAGTAGGCTGTAACACAAAACAATCATTACTCATTACAGCAATAAGATAAAAAAACAAGATATAATTTCATCAGTTACCTTGAAATAAATAATCAAGGCCGCTACGAGGACACCCGTGCTTTGAATGAAATCGCCTAGAACATGGATATATGCTGCTCGAACATTTATATTTTTGTCATCACCTTGGTGTTTTCCGCCACCATGACTATGACCATGGTCGCCACCATGACTATGACCATGGCCGCCACCGTGACTATGGCCGTGTTGATGAAGTGTTAAACCCATTCTAAAACAATCATTAAAAAAAA
>NW_011888280.1:14383-15405 GCF_000806365.1 Fopius arisanus | reverse complement strand
CCCCAAGTTTGCCCAGTGCATCCGAAATTGGAACGAGCTGTGCCATTTTTATTTTTGTGATGAATGAAAATTGCCACTTTGACGGACAAAATTTCTTCAAGGAGAGTGCCTGCACCAATTGCTGACAGGCTTCCACCGATGTTTACTGTATCCGCAAATTGCGATTAATACACTAGATCCATCATAGGAGATCCAGAGTCTGGAAACAGCGAACGTTTATACTTCTCGGTTGGGAAATGACATTTGGGCGATGCACTCCATAAGTCATAGAAAGTATGTCTCATCAATTCTACATGAGTGATGAAGAAAAGTAGTATGTCGAGAAGCCCTCGGTTTTAACACAATTTACGCCGGTTACAAGCATGCGATCTGTCAAATTTTATGTACATATAAATAGACGGAATTTCTGCCGTTCCATTTCCGGAAAACTCACGTCAACGAGGGGTTCCAAAATCCAAGTCGGCGTTGAAAATCGAAAAAAATATGGCCATTGATTTTAACACAATTTGCGTCAGTTACGGGCATGTGATTTATCAGATTTTAAGTACATATTAATAGACGGATTTTTTTCGGCTATTTTTCTCGAAAACTCACGTCCACGTGCGTTTCAAAAATCCAAGTCGGCGTTAAAAATCGGAAAATAGAGGGCCATCGAGAGGTGGGTGTAGCAAAAGTGTTCACCTCTATGTGAGGAAACCTCCTCATTTGCGATACTTTCGTACATTCGGAGATACAAAATGTGATCGATGGCCGGCAACGGACAGGCGTACTTCGATTACTCGAACGTGCTTCGATCGAAGTTTCCTCTATCACCGAAGTCGATTGAATACCGACTTTCGATGGCGATCGAGATGTGGGGATCGCGACAGGGTTTGTCTCGATGTGAAAAAACCACTTTTTGGCAATGCACTCAAAAGCTCAGAGAATGTAAAAGCATCACCCATTCTCCACAGCGGAACAGGCATAGAATAAGAAGGCACCCCAAGTTTGCCCAGTGCATCCGAAATTGGAACGAGCTGTGC
>NW_011888280.1:0-9306 GCF_000806365.1 Fopius arisanus | reverse complement strand
CCCCAAGTTTGCCCAGTGCATCCGAAATTGGAACGAGCTGTGCCATTTTTATTTTTGTGATGAATGAAAATTGCCACTTTGACGGACAAAATTTCCTCAAGGAGAGTGCCTGCACCAGTTGCTGACAGGCCTCGACAGATGTTTACTGTATCCGCAAATTGCGATTAATACACTAGATCCATCATAGGACAATCCAGAGTCTGGAAGCAGCGAACGTTTGTACTTCTAGGTCGGGAAATGACATTTGGGCGATGCACTTTGTCAAATTTTTTGTACATATAAATAGACGGAATTTTTTCGGCCAGATTTCCCGAAAACTCACGTCGACGTGAGTTTCCAAAATCCAAGTCGGCGCTGAAAATCGAAAAACACATGGCCATCGACAGGTGGCTGTAGCAAAAGTGTTCACCTCTATGTGAGGAAACCTCTTCATTGGCGATACATTCGTACAATCAGAGATACAACATGTGATTGATCGCCGACAGCGGACAGGCCTACTACGATGACACGAACGTGCTTCGATCGACGTATCCTCGACCACCAAATTCGTTTGAATACCGACGTTTGATGGCGATCGAGATGTGGGGATCGCAACAGCCTTCATCTCGATGTGAAAAAACTACTTTTTCGCAATGCACTAAAAAGCTCAGAAAATGTAAGAGCATCACACATTCTCCACAGTCTGGAATTAAAGAAGGTTTTGACTTGTATGTCGGGATATGATATTCCCGCGATGCACTCGACAACACATAGAAAGTATGTCTCATCCATTCTACATGAGTGATGAAGAAAAGCAGTCAAATACGTCAAGTAGCCCTCGATTTTAACACAATTTACGCCAGTTACGGGCATGCAATTTGTCTAATCATATGTACTGTAAGAGTATTTTTCCCCAGTCAACACCCCGGGATAATCCTCAAACTATTCTGGCTGCCGCCTCTATCGTTCACGATTGGGCGCCAGCCAGGTTTTTCTGGAAAACCTGACGGAAAACCAGCCGCGAAGGAATTTCGTCAACTGCGCGGACTTTCGGTGGCGGGTCTCACAATGCCGAGCCAGCATCAGCATGACACATGTAGAGTGGGCGAGGTACACCAACGTACGAGTAACTTCAATCACTAACTTCTGCCGTGCTTACGGCATCGTCAACGACATCTTTCGGGGAACGTATCCCTCAGACTCTCGTGGAGGGATATGACCATCCCTCCCACGTGGTTCTCTCTCCTCTGGCGTGGCTCAACCGCCGACAAGACACAGATTACCTGCGAATCCTTCTCAGCCCGCAGGGCGCCGAACTGCTCGAGGCACATGCGACGTAGGTATCCGGAGACCGTTCTCACCCACCTAACGCCCACCCCAACTCGAGAGCTCGGTAATAGCAATCTCATCGCGAGTCAAAACTAGAGTTACTTCCCATGGAGGCGCGTGTGACCGGACCGACGGGAAACGCCTTGAATCCTAGCCCTTAGTCCACCCCAACACCATGGATTTCGCCCTAGGGATGGATCTCTGTGGCCTCGGACTCTCGTCCTTAGCCTCAAAGTAATCCATTGCACTGATCGGGGACACATAAATGTCCCCTTCTCTCGCTATTCCAAGATGCCTTGGAACCACGTACCCCTCATAATCCCGGCAGGGATTATTGCCACCAACTGATCCCGAGCTCCTAAAACATCCGCTCGAGACCAGCACTCAACGCGAACTGTCCTGAAATCTCCCAGGGCTTTCTCCCCCTAGTCTGAGCATCTCAGTGACTGTGGGTCATCCGTTACCCCACAGCCACCAATCAACTCGACGGGATCCCGGGGGCGCTAGTCCTTTCACCTAGCCGTTGGTCCCTGCTCTAAGTCGACGGCGCCCTTCGGAACCACCCAGTTGGAACGCCTGTACGTCGGCCCTGGACTCCCTAACACAGCTGGGTGGATTTCCGAATTGGGAAACACCTATCGTCAGCGCCATCACAGTGTTCGGGAACATGGTCTCACCCTACCACGTTCCTTCCCACTGTGTGATTGGTCTAATTTACCTTCGGAGCGGCCTGATTGGCCGTCGTCCGATGGTCTATTCATCTTTCGCTCGGCTATTTCAGCCGGCGTTAGTTGTCGCTCCCCTTACCTAGTGACTATCCTAGTGATAATCACTAGTAACGAGAAAATCTCGTTACAGTACATATTAATAGACGGAATTTCTGCCGTTCCATTTCCGGAAAACTCATGTCAACGTGCGGTTCCAAAATTCAACTCGGTGTTGAAAATCGAAAAACACATGGCCATCGAGAGGTGGGTCTAGCAAAAGTGTTCACCTCTATGTGAGGAAACCTCTTTATTTGTGATAATTCGTACATTCAGAGATACAACATGTGATCGATAGCCGACAGCGGACAGGCCTATTACGATGACATGAACGTGCTTCGATCGAAGTTTCCTCTATCATCGAAGTCGATTGAATACCGACGTTAGATGGCGATCAAGATGTGGGGAGCGCGAAAGGGTTTATCTCGATGTGAAAAAACCACTTTTCGGCCATGCACTCAAATGCCCAGAGAATTTAAGAGTATCACCCATTCTCTGTTACGTATTCCCCCGAATTTTCCGTGAAAAATAATAAATTTATTTTCTACGAATCATAGGGAAATTACCAATGAAGCTTGAGACGAATTTGACGAGAATTTAGGGAAGTCGTGTTTAAGCAATAACCGCCGAGCGGTTGTCGACCGTTGCTTGACTTGCCGATACTAGGTTGGATTGGCACTCTCATTTTAACGTCTCCGGTTTCTTCATTTTTTCGATTTAGTATATGGAAGATCAATCGATCTCCGTGTTATGACGGTTATTTGCAATTTACTTACGCTTTCTCACTTGGTTTTACGAATTCGCCAAATTTTCTTCTCCTGCGTTGTCACCTCCTCTCGACTGGCTGAAAGTCCACGAGTCAGTCCGAGATTCCAGATTTCGATGTCAATGGATGTGCCCAAAATTGTTCCAGATATTTAAAGTTTCAACTCTTCCAACTATTTTTCACTTCTGTGGGATCAATGAATTTATAAGAAATTTTCGAATAGGTGGTCAAATTTTCCCTTGGATGAGCGAGGTGGTGTTTTTTCCCTTTTTTGCTTAAAGAATTTCACGCGTCGGACGCAGCAAAGAATAGACTAGAGCAAAATCGAAGGATCTGTGAAGCGTTTTAATAATTCTCGTGGGGTTTCCAAGCGGTAATAGCCCTTTTCAAGACCACTAGGGGTCCACTTGTAACCTCGGCAAAATTATTAGAACGTTTATAACCGGCTCCAAAAGGTTTTGGTTGAGGAAAATTGTTGAAATTAATTTGAAGCTTCATTAATTTGGGGTCTGTTAATTGAACTGTTAGACATGAGAATCAATGGATTGACTTGTCCAAGCTACCCCCTGTGCGGGAAAAGCGGCCAAACAAATCACCATTAACTGGACTACCCTGGCAATCGCAAGCCCCCATAGTAGCCCTGTATTTACGGGGCAGTTACGGGGCAGACATGGGGCAGCTACTTCGGGTTCAAAAGGCGTAAAAGTTATTAAAAAACAAGGTAGGCGTGCATAAATTAATGAAATCGTGATATTTGCAATGTTAATTGCATGGAAAATGATGAATAAATGATGATAATCATTAGTGTATTGGGGAGCTGAATGAGTCTGGAGGGAAATTGCCGAAAGATGGCGATCGTATCTGTCTCCCGCCTAGGTCAGTCAACTCGGCGGCAGTGGCGGCAGAATTCGAACTGCTGCGCAATTTGCATTAAAATAACACAAAAAAAAATGAAATAAAAATGCTCCACTTGCTTTTTGTTATGTATAATTAATTGGAGGGGGATGTAGATGAGTTTCCACCCCCACACCCCCATTTCAAAATGACTGCCACCGTCGTCAAAAAATGTCGGTATAGATATGTCTCTATCGATTTAGGGGGAAATTCGAATCGGTCTATCCCCATAAAATTTAACCCCATTTCCACCCCTGACTACCCCTCATCCAAAATGACCCACACGGTCATCGAAAAAAGTGAAGAGACGAATCTATAAATCGATGAAGGGGGGAAATTCGAATCGATCTATTTCCATAAAATTCAACCCCATTTTCACCCCTGACTACCCCTCATTCAAAATGACCCTCACCGTCATCGAAAAATGTCAAGAGACGAATGTATAAATCGATTTACGGCGGAAATTCAAATCGATCTGGGTGTATCAAATTCAACCCCATTTTCACCCTCCACTATCCCCTCCCAAAATGATAGACGGGGTCACCAAATAACGTGTGTATACATATATGTCTATCTATTCAGGGAGTTATTTCCAATCGATCTATGTCAATCAAAATTCGTAGCCGTCATCCTGAATCCTCAAACTTCCAAAAAGTCTTGAAAAAATCGGGGAAATGGACATCACGATGACGTCATTTTTGTAATGAAGACACTTCAATTCTCTGAGTTTTTGGGATGTTTTTTGGTACCGAAGAGGAAGGTGCTTCACCTCCCTTCCTTATTCGATGAGTCGAATAACACCCAAGTGTTCTCATTGAAATACTTATGGCCGTTCTCAACTCCAGCACCCATCATCGAATCCCTTGGACTTTTACTCGGGAATGCCACAGTGGTGACCATAAAATGTCTGGCCTTTCCCATGCTACAAAAAAATACATCTTGATTTTCGAAATATTAGATAATTTTAATTGAGGAGTTCATCAGGAGAGTGGCTAAACTCTGTGCCACAAAAAAAGACATCTCGATTTTCGAAATATTAGATAATTTTAACTCTGTGCACAGAGTTTAGCCACTCTCCTGATGAACTCCTCAGTTAAAATTATCTATGCTCTGGTATTTCTGGAGAATTTTTGTGCTCTGCGGTAAGGTGTGGTAGACCCATTGCTAATTTAGCTGCTCGATTTTTGCGTCTGTTTTTATGCTTATTCTTTTTCTTTTTCTTAATCCCGATACTATTTTTCAGAGGTTGTATTCTAGAAATTGTGGTGAGGGAAGCTTCCGGAATTTGTTCATATGGTTTGGCGAGTATAGCCAAGAATCGGGTAATACCATCAGGCCTGTTCATGTTGCTGGTTACCTAGATGTTGTTGGTGGCTCTTTGGAAGGTTGATTACTAGTGGAAAGTTTGAGCTTTTTACAAAAGTGACACTCACATGGGCCCTTTTTGTAGGGTGTTATTATGGCGATCGGTTTTCCCGAGCTTTTTATGGTTATTCCTGATTTATTTGCGAGGAGAGTTATTCTCTGTGCGTCCATGATTGAGCCTTTCCAGTTTTACATGATCGTTGATAGGATTGCTTACTGCAGTTCGTTGGATTGTTGCTGATTATTCTGCAAAAATTTTGTAGTGAGATTATGGTGGTGGAGCGTGGAATTTTGCAAGCAAACATAGGTTATTCTAGCTTGATATTTATCCCTATATATATATTTTGAAATAGTTGATAGATCATAAGCGGTAGGTTGATTTTATAATTGCGCTGATTTTATTTTCAGGGTTTCCCGTGCTTTGGAGAGGAGGGATTTGTCTATCGCTCCTGCATCAGGTGTTCTGGGCTCTTCAGTGATTATTTCCAGAGGTATTGCTGAGGTATTTTCTTAAATGATTTTTCTGCAATATATACTGGTTCATTTTCTTCTTCTTCTTTTTTTTTAGCTGAATACAGGAGGTGGTGGGTGATTGACCCGCAGCAAGCTCCCAAGAGGCGGAAACTCCAACCGAAAGCTTGATGTAAGGTGACTCCATGAATGATAATATTCATTAATCCAATAATAATTTGAAAAATGGTAACTATGCCTATGATAATGGATACGGTGTTTCCGAATTTTTTCAGTCCGTCCCAAGCCTTTTGGGCGGCAGATTCTGTGATTTCTGTTAGCATTTCCCTATCTAATAGATGTCTCCTAGAGATTGTCCCGCTGGAGAGTTTGTTTCCATTGGCAATCCTTATCATATTGTTAATGACAGCAGGGGTTTCAGCTTTTGTTAGAAGTCTATCTCGGAGTTTTTCCGTGTCTCGTTCGTTGTAAATTCCACTGTTGGCCAAGTTTTTTATTTTCTCATATTCCCATTCGATTGGTTTCAGGGGGTTAAGTGTCAGAGGTGCAGGGGCTTTCATCAAATCGGGATTCATGGTGTACCACCCTCCATCCAGGTGAAAGGCTGTTGGGACTGCTGAATGGCAGTCAATCGATGTGCCCTTTCTCACTAGCATCCGTGAAATTCCAGTTAAGTAATAACTTTCGTTGTTATATGTCACAGGGATTTCTAATGAACATTCTTCAGCACTTCATTCTTCGGCACTGATGTGCATTTGATGATCGTAACTTGTTCTCCTGTGGGAATTGCGTGGTATGCAGGTCCTTTCATTAAGTTATCAGCAAATATATCCGGGGCGAAAGACGCCAGTGCCAGTGAATTCATTAAAATTGTCTTTTGAGCTTCACACTGATTTAGGCGGATGTGGTGATAAAGTTTTTTAATCTGATTCCGTATGTGATATTCTTCGTAAACTATTTCTGCGTTGACGTATTGGATAAGATCTACATTCTCAGTATCGATAATTTTGTTTGTTGCAAACTCCATTCCTGGAGCTGATTCCATAATGAAAAGTTTTGGAATTTCTGTTTGAATTAATGTATACCCACAAATAAAACTTTTTGCTCTTTGTTCTAGGGAAAAGGTGAGTTCCTCGTCGGTGACTATATAGGTTGGTGGATCGCTAGCAGTGGATTCCATTCTGGTGGCCTGTCCTCGATAGAGAGCTGTGTATTTGCTAAATTGGCAATCATCCTGTGGTTTTACTGATCAAAAAGCTTGTGTGCCTGTGGAGTCTGTGCACGTTCCTGAAAGAAAATCACACTTGGCTCCGGAGTTGAGAGATACTTTATTGGAGTGAAGTTCAACGGTGGAAGTGTATGGGGTGTAGAAAACTCTTACGACGGCATTAACAATCACGTCGTCCCAAGTTCCAAAGGGATCACTATACTGGGTTCCTTTACATCGTCCTGTAGTTGCTGTTTTTCCTGCAAGTGTAACTGGTCTGCTATTCGGGACGTCTCTAACGAGCTCATCGATAAAAATGTCGTAAGAAATTTGTAGAGAATTTGAATGATGTAGTCTTTCGCAAGCTTTTGGATCCAATTCTAAGAAATATTCTCGGCGATAATTATGAACCACCGAGACGTGAGAAAACATCCCACAATGGTGAATCGTGTGATCTATTTGTACTCTGCATTCGTTGATTTCAACTGATCCGTATTTATTCAATTGCATTAGCTCAATGTTCACTGTAGTTGAATTAGGTTCCACAAATGGTATATTGCATTCTTCGACATGTAGTAATGAGTAGGAGGTAATATTTAAGGTAGATCCGCTGCAGTCATACCCCACGAGTCCTTCAATAGTCCTTGCGTTTTCCCAGAGGATTAGTAGTATAAATGTTGCTTGGAATCGTATCATCTGGAACAGTTCTTCGTGGTGGTTTTCCTTGTTTTATATGTGTGTGTAGGAAAAAAAAATATATAAAAAAAAGGTCGGTATATTTGTCGTCGGAATTAATAACGGAATTTCTAACATTGTTCTTAGCTTATTTTAGTTTCATATCTGGCTTACTTAAAATTATTCCTTTCGAAACATGCATCTGCGCATTAGTCTTATTATTATTTTTATACGTTTATTTTTTTTTTCCTAAATTATTTTGTCTGAGAAACCTGCATTTGAGAGAGACGTAGTTTATCAAAGTGAACTTTCTTCCTAGTTGCTTTGTAATTGATGATGGCATTGTTTTGTCTTAAAATTTCGACAACTTCGAAGGAGCCTTCATACTGGTCACCCATTTTTCCTTTATTAGATTCTTTTAATAAAAACACTTTATTACCCACGTGAAAATTCTGAGGGTTGGCTTTTGCGTCGTAATATTTTTTTGATCGAAGTTTAGCTTCGTGGAGGTTTTGACCTGCATTTTTGTGGAAATCACTGATGCGGGTGAAAAGCTCAGTTAAATAGTCACCATAGGTGAGATCAGAAGAGTCATTTGGTGCCCTACTTGATGGCATCTTGGCTAATTTCCCAAATACTAATTGGTATGGTGTGTAGCCTGTCCCTTCATGCACACTGGTCTTATATGCAAACGATGCTAATTCGCAAAGTTCGTCCCAGTCAGTGTGTTCATTGGCATATTGTTTTAAGTATTCCGTAAGGACATGGTGCGATCTTTCTAGTGATCCATTGCTCTGTGGTCTATAGGTCGTCGTATGATATTGAGTGATTCGAAAGTGTTTTGCAACGTTTTTCATTAGGCTTGATAGAAAATGAGATCCTTGATCGGTGAGCATAGCTTTTGGGGCTCCAAAATAACAAATAAAATTTTTGACAAAGGCTGCAGCTATTTCGCTGGAATCTCCGATTTTTAATGGGATGGCATTTTAGTCTTTTTGTTAGTTTTTAGTGGTCCTGTGCTCCTCAACTGTAATGGATCGCTCGTATTTACTTGCGGAACGTATCTTCCTCCAATTATCGTTCCATTGCGAGGTGGATGTGATGGTCTTGGGGCCACATATGAACCTACTGCTGGTTCTCCCCGAGTGCCAGATATGACGGATGGTCTTCTATCTTCCAAGTATTCAGTTTACAAGGAGATGGTGGTCACCTGTTCATTCAAATTTTGATTACCTCTAGTCTGGGCTGTTTCCAGTGGTTGTTCATTGGGTTCCAATGGTAGTATAATTTCTTCAATGTGCATTCCTCCGTCAGGAGATTCCGGTCTATTCCTGTTATCATTCGAGGATCCTGGTGGCGAATCCTCGTCCACTGCTGGGATTTGGGCTGCTTGATTGGCTTGTGGGGTCGGCACTCGATCTCGTCCTCCTGAGATCTCGAGTGGAGTTATGCCAGAAGTATGATCTCCACTCCTCACAGTAGTATGGGGTATACTCAGGGAGTGTATGGTTGGGGTGGGGGGTATGGTGGGGGTTTCAAATTTCTAGGCGGCGCTAGTGTCGCAGCGTGTATGGTTGGGGTGGGGGGTATGGTGGGAGTTTCAAATTTCTAGGCGGCGCTAGTGTCGCGGGGGCCCGTGGGTGGCGGTTGGTGGCGGTGGGTGGCGGTGGGTGGCGGTGGGTGGTGGTCGGTGGTTGGCGGTCTGTAAGGAAGGAAGGTGCAGACTGCCGAAAAAAGTGTCAGACTATTTATCTTGAGTAAACACAAGTGGTATCAAAAACACCTGCTGGGGCATTGCTTCCGGTGTTAGGAATGCGCTTGTAAATAAATGAACACATGTATGCATTTTAAATTTT
>NW_011888279.1:15560-17806 GCF_000806365.1 Fopius arisanus | reverse complement strand
ACATCTGTGAATATCTTTGTGGATTAATTGTACGTAGTGACTAATTGATTGAATCCCGTTATTTGCGGGAACATATTTGTGGGCTTGATTGGTACCTACATTCACTTCTCATATTAGAAATGTAAATGCATTTGCCATGTGATAATTGCCAATTATATTATTCAATATTAGGTTTCAACATCGACATACTATTATGACATTCCAACCTAACGCATCGCATTGTGTACTGTAATTTTATGTAACGTTTGTAACATTTATTCATATTTTTTATTTAATGGAATAAAATTTTAATATCATTGAGTCGCAGTCGTAATGATTTGAATACCCAATTCGGATTTATTTTCAGATGATGCCGCCAGACGTTTACCGTTGGGAAAACGATCGATGGAATTCAAAATAAAGTGGAATAATTGATTCAATAGTAAGCAGATGAGATATGGAGTGTACCGAGCTGGATGGTTTTGTCGAGTCGGCAAAACGTCGGGCATTAACAGATTGATTTCCAATTTTTTTGTGCAACCGAATCAGAACTTTCCCACCAACTGATTATGCACAACTGTGATTAATTAAACTGCGTGGTCTTCGGTGATGAAGTACGTTGCTCGCTCTATTTTAATCTAATTGCTATTGAATTTCCGGTAATTGGGGATAATCAAGTGAGTGGAGACGAAGGAGTCTATTTGAATCGAATTAGTGAAGTCGTTGACGTTTCACTCATCACGATTTTTTTATTTCTCTATCAAGAAGTCTTTAATGAATTTGAAATTTTCCCGGCAATTTCTTTCGCTTGGAATAAAAATCGTCTAATCGTTAAAATTCCAGATGAAGGAAGTTCAATTATTTTATCGCAAATATTTCACTCAAGCCGACGAAATGTTTAAAAGTATTTTCTGAATAATTTTCCCCCGTACCTCACATCGGCATGAGGGAAATCGTTTCGCAGAATGTTGAAATTATTTGCATTTTACTCACTCCGTTTTTATCGACATTCACTGACGGAACTGAACAATCAGATAGCTTTTGATATTATACTCGGCAAATCTTTTCTCTTACATTTCTCTCTCGTATCTAGAAAATCCTCTTATCGTTGATTACTGTATTTTCCGAAAGACGAATGATTTTTTGGAGCGGTAGTTCTCCGCGGATTTACATTCGAGTACCAAAGGGCCATAACGAATCCGCTTGTGCTCGGTAATCAGCTTGACTATTCGTGCAGGAAATCGTGGTTGGGTAAAGAGTCAACGAAAATTCAATTAGTCTACTTCGTTAGCAGCATCTTCCGTTTGTATCGTGTTATTTGAGTTGCGACAAGTACCACTGAACGAATGATTTAGCTGTTTAGTTGCCTTATAATCTTCTTAACTAGACTCATTTCGAAATTCGCTGAAATTAATAGTGATTTTATTCATCTCGGGAATCGCCCGAATTCTCAACACCATTTAATTGCAATTGCACTGCAATACAATTCACATTACACGCTATTTTTACCATTAATAATTGATGGAATCGAAAAATACTGGCGAAAATTATGATTGGCCGAATTATTTTTGCGAATACAGAAATAATCAATAACCATTAATTGTAAAATTTTCATTGAATTTCAATTTTCCGGTGTTGATTATTACCTCACCAACCAGAAGCGAAAATACCGCTAATAATATTTAAATAATATTACGTAAAGTAATTATCGATGAAAATCACGTGCACCGTCGATTGTACGTTAATTATACATTCTATAATGAATTAAATATTCTTTTGATTTTCCGAAATTAATAAAAATGTTTAAAAGATGAGAAGAAAGTTTTCTTCATAAATTTTCTGACTGATCCCAATAACGCGAAATGGATTCAGTTAATTCAATTTAATTTCATAAAGTTCTCACCGTGGGATATTCATTCGTAATTCATTTAAGAACCTTCGTACAATTGATTCTTTTATCCGTCTATTATTACCACACCCACACGAACAATTGTTGAAGAGGTAACAAGGGTCTCTGAATGACGGCATTCTATCTGCGGTTGAAATTAATTTCCGCACGCGATGTGCGATGAAAGTGGGTCTGAGAAATATCGCTACCAATTATCGTCAATTTACGGCAATTTGGGGGAATCAAGGTTGACGGATAATGGCATCTGACCGGTACAGATCCAACATGTCTCAATAAATTGTGGGATCTGCATTATCCCGCGTCGGTAAAAATTTCTGGATAAATATGATCTACCAACTGCTGGAAGAAATTCCATTTT
>NW_011888279.1:11449-14730 GCF_000806365.1 Fopius arisanus | reverse complement strand
TTAGGCATTGGAATACGCGGGAGGAAAAAAAAAACCCATCAACTCCCCACCAATTTCAATAAGTCAGATGGTTTATAGTTCAACCACAAATGAGTTATGATCTGATCATTTGGAATTGCAATTATCATTTCGATTACGATGCTATCAATTTTCAAGAATGATCTTCATTACCGCAAGCATTTTTTAAATTGATTCCATTTTAATTGATGTTTTTTTAAAAAATCATGGTGTGGGCGTACGCAAAAAATACATTCGTACAAAAAATATAATAATTCATATAATAATATATCCGGTATAATCAATATCGAGAAGATCAACGAGAGGTTGAGAACCCACTGTCAATACTTTCTACGTTAAACCTCAACTCCTCCCATTACAAAAGAATAGTAGAAAAATAATCAAATAAATATCACCACATTCTCAGACAATACCGTTCAACACGTGAACACAATCTCAGGTTCACTTTAAATTCTCACGGGGCTCGGATCGTACACATTATGTGCAAATTCGTATGCGCAACGATTTTTCATAGCGCAAACAGATGTGCATTCACATAGGGAGATGTAAAAAAGTGTTTTTTCCACTCGGTACAGGTATTGATAATTCCCGAAGGACAAACAGAGATGCATAATATGATTTAGAGATCCTCCCTATTTACACATTTGATTTATAACAGAGCTTCATTAAAAAATAATTAAAGTCAAGCAACAATGAAAATTTAAAATCTCTGTTTGCCCCTTTAATCGACAAAAAATATTCATTCAATAATCATTGCCCCGTAAATTCTGAAAAATTAATGGAAAAAATATTTTAATACATATATAATACATATCTTGAACTTATCTATTTTTTCTTTAAAGTGAAATAAAATCAAATGAAATTTCATTAAAGACTTTTGGGGCCTTTAATGGATTCAATTAATTGTATTTCATTTTCATTCAATTTTCTTCGTTTAAATTTTAAATGTAGTGGGTAAAATAGAGAGGAGAGGCACACAGCCAGTCGTAACCAACACATGAGAATAAAAAATCAACGTTTGAAAACACACACGCGTTTTCATCCTCCATATATGGATGGACTTGGTAAACAACAGTGGTTGCCAAATAGCGGGTCCTATTTATAAGTTGGAAATTATTTGCGTAATGAGGGGGACGTGCATACGCGTACAAAAGGTATTACTCAACTCTCGGTATGAGGTGTTTGGGCGGAATACATACTTTGCTAATTCGTTCGGTTTTGCTCATTTTTGGCGCCGTGATTTCGAGTCACCATTTTTACGGCAGTCGAAGTGAGATTGGAGAAATTTTGCGATCAATATGAATTTTATGAGTTGATGCCCAACTTTTGCTGTTGAAAAATTGAATCACTGCTGATTCGGAAAATATCCGCTGCCAAACATTGCCAATTTTTATGGAAATTGACAACGAGTTTCAAAATTGAATATCTCATGATCAAAGAATGATATCGAAAAAAAGAAAAATTCTGCATTTGCATAATTAAAGGGGCTTTCCGGAGCAGTTAACCGTGTATTTTTATCACCACTAGTTCGCGAGATATTCGCTGTGAAAGATTGTGAGGAAATAGAGAATTTTCAAAATTGAATATTTCTCGATAGAACAATGATATCGAAGAAAGCAGTGGATATCTCATCGACCAGTAGTGATAAAAATGCACAGTAAACTGCGCCGGAAAGCTCTGTTAATTCTGCAGATGCACAATTTTTCTTTTTTCTAATATCATTCTTTGATCGTGAGATATTCAATTTTGAAAATCGTTGTCAATTTGCATGAAAATTGGCAATGTTTAGCAGTGGATATTTTTCGAACCAGCAGTGATAAAAATACACGGTAAACTACTCCGGAAAGCCCTTTCAATTTCCCAGATGCGATTGAATGTTACGCTAAGAATTCTCAAATCCAAAATAGAAGTGATTGATGAATAAATAATGGCAGTCCGCCAAAAACAAACGGTGAAGACCTGAAACCGCAAAATGTTAATTTTCATAAACTTCGATATTTACGACTCGACTATGAGTCAAATGTCATGTACGAGTACTCGAGTACATTTCCAAATTGAGGTTAATTGAGAGTCATTTCAATAATTTAAGTGAGTAAACGTGAGTTTAAGATACATAACAGAATTTAGAAGCAAAAGGTCCTCATTTTTTTCTGAATACAAAAAATTACAATTTACTTCTCTATAAATAATTACTTCAACCAATTCAACATAAACTTCAATTTTTTTTACATCGAATCATTTTCTTTACATCGAAGGAAAACCCAATAATTAAAAAAAAAATTTTATGTCCAAGAATATTCTCTGAAATTAAACTTTCATTCCGACATCAACTCTGGATGCACATTATAAATTACAAATTCTATGATCTCCAAAAAAAAAATCGAAACTCTTGTTTTTTCTGTGCGCACATGATTTTCTAGTAGTCCTGGGTCATTAGCGAATAAATAATGACAATTTTCATAAAATTTCGCATTTATGGCTGCGTTGTATATCAAATGTCATGCAGAAGTACTCGAGTACATAACAAAATTGAGATTAATTGAGAGTAATTTCGCAACTCTTCTATAACGACTTGACCGATAATTTCTGGCTTTGGGGTTGTTTATTTCAATTTACCATTTATATAGTCTCCCTTAAGTTTGTACAGAGCATTAGACATCCACGACAACTGATGATTTTGCGGTGAATTATTATAACAGAGTGGCCTATCAACTTTCACGTACTCAATGAAAAGAGAAAAAATAGCTGTTGGGAGATCGTGGGATCGGGGCGTCGGTAGTTTGCACTGATGTTTGTGTATTGAACTCGTAAAAGTTACTAGGATTATAGTTGAGAGTAGGTCAGTGTAGTTATGACCGATAAGAATATTATTGCCCATATTTTGTAGGCAAATGTTTACCTCTGACTCATCTTTACAAGTCTGAAGATTCTCATTTCCTTTTCAGACCATTTCTCACGTCAGTTTTAGCCCCAAGACTCTACACCGTTACTAAAAATTGAAACTTCCTGGACAGTTGACTTGTAATTTCCCAGGGAGTGCCCTTCAATTTTTTTTTTCATTTAAATACTGTAAAAGAAATAGAAAACACCTCTCGCGAAATTTCCATTCACTCCTTAAAAACGGAAATAGACCTGAATTTTTTTTTCCATTGCTCCAGATATTTTATTTTCCATTCTTAATGCCAGAAGATTTCTAAAAGTGTCCAGCCACCGTGCGATAAATTCCCACCAATAAAAAAAAATCTGACAGCAGTAAAAAATAA
>NW_011888279.1:0-2014 GCF_000806365.1 Fopius arisanus | reverse complement strand
CAGGAAAGTCGTTTTTACTATGAAAAATAAAAATAAAAAATGAAATGAAACTAATTGTGCGCTATCCAGGAAACCAACGGGGAAGTATTATATAATTTAACTGTTATTGTCAAATTGCAGTAAACCGCTGAATAGTATGACCCCTTCCCCCATCTCGTTTATGATTAGTCTTTCCTCGAGATCTCGGGTCTGGTGACCCGTATAAAAATGTTATCATTGGCCATGGCGTACGTTATAAACCGCAAACACGGATCCACCCACAAGTCTCTCGCTTAATTTCACACTATTACTCACACATACATTACTCATATTCCACAGCCCGTATGTGGTTGTGTTATGTGCAATAGCGTTTAATAACAAACATAAAAGTTATGACATCTTCATGACAGTTGATTTTCCTCGCGCACGCGAGAAGTATATGTGGCACTTCGTAAATTGAGCGAATTGTCGTGTCGTCACTTTTGATTTTACATTTGATGTATGAAGGGTCAACGTCACCTGCACGCAAATAAATATATACCGAGCAAACAAAAATATACATACATATTCAATAATAATGACAATGATAATAATAAAATATATGGATTGGCAATTTAAACTGCATTTTTGCATATCAAAGTGTTCTAAAGATGCGCGGAAGGTTTTGTTTAATATTTTTATATAAATAATTGATACATTGATACATAGAAATTCCGTAAAAAATTATATATGTCAATAAATAGAATAACTTGACGTGCGTCGCGTTGAATTTGCAAATTCATACAAGTGATTCTAATATTTTCATGCAATCGTGACTGACCTCACGTACTCTCTGATCTTCCGCAAGATCATCGTATGTATGACCAAGGCCGCTAGATAAAAAATTCTATTCACAAACAGATGTCATAGAGCCCCGTTTGTGTCGTTGAATTCAGATACTTATCAAGTTATGAATATGACACAGGACAATCACCTGACATCAGCTCTTGCTCATTACATTTCGAGGTCATTATCGTTATTATACATTCATTTTAGATGTGACGCAATATTATTTGATCTCCGGATCATTTCAAAATGACAAATCATTCCACTGATCCCTTATTTTTTCTTCAATCATCACAAAAAAAAAAAACGAAAAGCTCACATGGCATTCATACAAGAGTCTCTCACTGATGGATGACTAATGAAGAAAAATTCGATCGATCATAGAAATGAATGAGCAATTAATGAATAATAATGAGACTTTAATCGATTCCAACTCAAAGTAAGCGGATTGATTCGTTTAATTGTTGAGAATTGCACGTGTCGTTTTTTTTTATTTATAAAAAATAGAAAGAGAGAATGGCCAGCATTTCATTCTGCCAAAGATATTTATCATTGATAAGATATTCTCTGAATTTATTTTCTTTCAATGGTGTGTGCATTAAAATTGTTCATGACTTGTTCTGTTTTGAGTACTCGAATTTTTCTTAATAAATTCCCTCCGGGCTGTTGTGAATCCGTAGAAGCTACGGGATACGGTAAATAATATGGGATATCATTCAAGATATCTCGTAATGTATTAGAACTCGACTTCGGCCTTGAAGAGAACAATCCTAGATCTATATCATAACTTGATCAGTGTCTGAAATTGGAGAGGCATCATTTCCGGTGCGGTGTATGTTTACCATAAGCGCCCACGTGTCTTCAATAATAATTTAATAATAAAGTACTCACTAAGTTAAATACTTGACTGAAATTGACTTGACGACTTGACTCATACTTTGACTCAGCCGAAATCGGAAAAATCGGTTTAAAACCCTTTTTTCTTCTGAATGAAACGATTAAAAAATCTTTAATTGGAAATAAAAAATTGATCCCTCAATGACCATTTGATTTGGATTCACGTCGATATCATTCAGCGGCGACAGCATTTTACTATCACCTCTGAGTCAGTATTTTTCTCCGTGAGTACCCTCTTTTCCGAGATATATGCAAGTGAATTGCTATATACATCGCACGTGCCGTTGGTATTGCGCTGTTTTAAAGATTCAGT
>NW_011888278.1:7889-10403 GCF_000806365.1 Fopius arisanus | reverse complement strand
GGAAACAAACTCTCTACCGGAACATTTTCTATGAGACATCTATTAGATAAAGAAATGCTAACAGAAATTACAGAATCTGCTGCCCAAAAGGCATGGGACGGATTGAAAAAATTTGGAAACACAGTGTCCATTATCATAGGCATAGTCGCCATCTTCCAAATTATTATTGGATTAATAAATGTTATTATTCATGGAGTCACCCTACATCAAGCTTTCGGTTGGAGTTTCCGCCTTCTAGGGGCATGCTGCGGATCAATCACCCATCGTCTACTGTCTGCCTCTGAAAAAGAAAAACAAAGCAATGAACCTATCTACGTTGCAGAAAAATCATTCAGGAAAATTCACAAACCCGAAATACCTCTGTCTATAATAACTGAAGAACCACCAACATCTAACAGAGAAGCTATCGATAAATCACTCCTTTCCAGAGCAAGGGAAACCCTAAAAATAATGCCAGCATGAGAATAAAAATAATCTATCGCTTATCAACCTTCTATAATGCTTACAAAATTTAACGCCCAATTACTATATTCACGCGACAAATTTTTCCAGCAGAATCAGACTCCCACCAATAACACCAGTAATTCGATCAGTCCATCACCACCATGAACTTCAGTACCCAATATTATGGAACAAGATTCAAAAATGAGCTCACCTAGAGCACCGCTTCTGGAAAAAACGACAGGCAAAGCTGAGAAATTCTCCCAAAAACCTACCGCTATCGTAAAACCCTATCAAAAGCCTATATGCGAATGCCATTTCTGCAGAAAACTCGGATTATCTAGAACGAATCAACCTCTGAAAGGACAGGCCAGGGCTGAGGCAAGCAACATCGTCAATACCACCAACACAATCAACATCGTCAGTGATAATGAATCAGCGTGATGCCACTACTCGATTTTTATCCCTTCTATCAAAGCCTTACAAAAAATTTCTGCCCGTAACATTCAGTAAAATACCTGAAGATCAACCACCATCTGGAACCAGTCCAGGAGTACGGAAAAAGAAGAAAAATAAACACAAAAATAGACGTAAAAATAGAGCAGCTAAATTGGCAGAAACCCTGTGTCAATTGAATGGAGAGACCACAAATCTAGCAGAACTGCCGGATCAGTCAGCATCTCCACTAGGTCTACCGCAAAGCGAAAATGCAAGCCCCAATACGTGCACTATCCATGACACATTATCCACATCACCTTCAGCTGATCCAACCGTCCTAGAAACCGAAAATACACAAATTGCAACCATAGAAACTTCCAAAATTGACGAGCAAAATTCTCCCATCACCGGAAACACGAAAAACAAATTCTTACCCGAAATATGGAACAGACCCATCGACATTATCGACCCAGAACAAAACGCTGTCACCAGAACAGAAAACAGTTCAACAGCAAACGTAGTATCCAACAGTCCAGCTCCTGAAGAGCATAATAATCACCTAGAAGCAGGAAAACCAAGTGAATTATCTTTCCTAGAAATTCCGACTACTCCCATACCCTATGGAGAGAGATCACCTTCACCATATAGTCCCAAATATATATATCAACAAGAGAATAATTTCCCACTTTTCCAATACATACCTACCCCTAAACCAACTCAGAAGCAGCAACAAGCCGGAATTAAAAATCCACTACCCCACTTGGAAACCGAAAAGATAATACATCGAGTTCAATCATTACAGAGCAGCAGAAAAAGAGTTGCACGCTGTCCCCATGGAGATAATACATACGAGGAACTTTCGAATATTTTGAAAGAGAAGAAAAGAGGAGTAACAAAACCACTGGGATTGGAAAAACCGTCAACAAGACGCAGAAAGAGAAAGAATTAAAAAGATAAATTTGAAATCACCCCATGACCTCTGCAATTTCTCTTTAACTATATGCTGTCGTATCCAATAATGATAAAATCTGATTCTGCAAAATCATATATTGCTTGCATGTCGCACCAAACAGCCTTAAAATGCTTACAAAATTTAGCAAATAAACTATCTAATGCATTAACAATAACTTCACAGAAGAAAAAAGAAAAGGAGAAAAATGGACAACGTGAAAATCTCAGACTACCACGTTCACCTTCGCAACCAACTCTCACCGGTAGAAAGGAAAAATGTAGTAGATCGTTTAATCAACTACGAATTTTATCTCACCAATATCATCGAAAGGTCGCAAGGCCTTCCCAACACAGAATTTATCAAATCCGACTTCGAGGAAATCCTCGCACCTCTGCATGTGGAGGTAGTTCAGGCTTCAATTGGCGAAGACGTCCAAGTTCTCATCCTCAAAAATACGGTCCCTGAAATAACGCAAATGATACTTAGCCAAGAGCCAAAATGGAAAGTCCAACTGGAAGTCGCAATTAGAACGATAACTTACCTGAAAACCATGTTAAAATAACAAGCAAGTTACACGCATCAGCTTTCTACAAGCACACTTTTCTTTCTTTATTAAAACTTTCACGAAAAAATTTTAATTCACAATTGTACTTATGCGAATGATATTTACCCAGAATACGATA
>NW_011888278.1:0-7654 GCF_000806365.1 Fopius arisanus | reverse complement strand
ACTACCGCTCGGCGGCTATTGCTTTAAGACGGCTTCCCTAAATTCTCGTCAAATTTGCCTCAAACTTCATCAGTAATTTCCCTACGATCTGTAGAAAATAAATTTATTATTTTTCACGGAAAATTCGGGGGAATACGTAGCACTTTCACCTTATTCACATCACTGAAATCCTTTTTATTTTTTTTGTTTCGAGAATTTATTGTTCAAATATTTTTAAGCTTGGATTCACAATTTTCGTTTTAATTTTAAATCGATTAATTCGCGGAGCGAACAGTCAGACTTCCAGTGCACCGCGGAAATTCAATCGGGTTTCGATTTAACACACCGAATTTAAAACGTTTAGATGTTGAAAGGATTTTGTCATTATCATTTTATTGAAGGTTGGTTTATTCGAATTGAAACATTAATGAGTATCTAGAAGGGATTTCCTCGATAAGTGACAACGAATTTAACTAATCCTAGCTCCAGAAGGGAACTATGTGCAGTTTTGGAAAATTCTAAAGATATTTCCTAAATGATTCGCGACTTCAAAATGTTTTGGAAAATTACTAATTTATGCAAAATGTTAAAGAAATTTCTAAGTCCCAAGGAGACACGACGAAATTTCTTCTAAGTTCGCGGCACTCGAATTTTTCTAAGTCCAAAAGGGACTTTACCGTTTTCACTGTATTTCGCGGAGCTCTTTTAGAGCTATGACTGCTTCCTTCAGGCGCCGAGGAGTAACTGACTGTTCGCCGAGCGACAGGACGTATGTTTGCTTAATGCCTACTGCGTTTTGCCGGCGCGCAGCTCTTGAGCGGTGAGGATTAGTGGGGATGCCACGTTACGCGGCTTGGCTTGCTGCCTGAGAGTGGGGATCACGCGCGTAGCGAGCCCCTAAGAATGAGTAAAATCATCCCCAACGCTGAGCCACCCTATTATGCTCACTAAAATTAGGTGTTTTTACATTTTCCTTTGCCATTATATTGTTCTTGACATTTCGCATTTTTACTTCTCTCTCTGTCCATAAGGTTTTCTTTGCACTTGATGCTATGCTTCAGAAATTTCCCTCGGTATAGGTTTTTATTCAAGTAAATTTTAGGACTTATTCTGAAATTAAAATTAAAATTTTGCCAATAGTCTTTTCTTTCCACTGATTATTTAAGATCATTTCTTTAATTATTAAGAATATAGGTTCTTGCCTTATGAAACTTTCCATCCCTGCGTTCAATAGATCTTTGTTAGAGATATTTTTCTTCTAGTTTATCAGATTGTTAAATTGAGTCTTTTTAGAGGGTATTGGTTCTAGCCTTGATCTTCATAAATTGAATTATGTGTAGCCAAATTTAGTACGTAAACGTAGTTTTTGCCGCAGCTGCCAGCCTGCCTCGGCCATGCCGGTTAATTCGTCTCTTAATATAATTATCTATTTATTTATTTCCGTATTTGTGGGTTCTTTTTGTTCCCGTTATTTATTTGTTTATTCATGGGTTCCTTTATTGGTCCCGTAATTATTTTCTATTTATTAAGATTAGTTAACTGGCGTGGCCTGAAATGACAAATACTGTTCCGTTCTTCGTTAATATTTTCTTTGATTATTTTTCATTGTTTTCATTTGTTTATGAAGTTGTAATTTCCCTTTAATTCTTATATATCTTATTTTTCTTTTTCAAAGCATCGAATAATTCCATTTATTTCGATGCTTTACCCTCGTTTGTGTCAATTTAACTTTTCGTAATTATAGTGCCCATAACTCGTCACATATTGATTTTATCGAGAAAAACACTGGAACGCTTTTATGTTTCTTTTTAGTCAATCTTTCGACTGGGATGATCGAATTTTCAAAATTTTGAGTTTGACGAATCTGTCTTTTTATAATTTTCGATGATCGATATCTCGTAGAATATTGATTTTACAGAAAAAAAAACTGGAACGCTAAAAATAAAAAGAAAAAATGATCCTTTTTACTCAATCTTTCCATTGGGATGATAAAATTTGACATTTTTTGACTATGAGAAATTGTCATTTTCCTTTGCATTATTTTACTTCCGTTAGTTTAATGATAATTTCTTTTAATAAAAAAATTTGTTTTATTGTAAACGTATGTCAATACGTAACATGCCGATGGTGAGAGAAGTTGCTTTTGTCTGTTTTAACGCCTAAAGCAACTTAAAAAGCTTTTGCTATGTGGTGCAGAGAGGGAAGAGAAAAAAAAATTTTGTCACCCATCTTAAAGTGTAGTAAAATTGTTTAGTTTCGCTGCAGGGTCCTCCCTTTCTCTCCCGCAGGGGAGCGGAGGGAAGCGGCTTAGCCATACGTCCCTCGACGATGGTAAAAGAAGTTGTTTTTGTCTGTTTAGACGACAATAATAACTTGATTTTTATTTTTTTATTTTTTTATTTTTTTATTTTTTTATTTTTGTTATTTTTATGACTATGACTGATAGTGATCCCTATTTGAATTTTTCATTGTATATGCATATTTATAGATTTCATGTGTGTATTTTATTCACCTACTCCCCACCGGTACCCATGTTCTCTCCCGGGCGAACATCGGAATTCTGCCGCTCGGTGATTTTAAAAGTGCCAAAAGCTACAGAGCTTAATCCCAAAGCGATATTTTATATATTTTTTTCTGTCATTCTATTTAAAAATGCATGGCAGAAGGAGTTTGCGGAAAGAGGTTGCGAAGCCGCTGGTCCCGGACATAACCCCTCCGCGTAGTTGGAACCTGGGGGTTACGGTTCCCATTGTTCTTCCACCGGATTTTAGTCCGGAGACCGCGTCCGTAATTGAGGATTCTTTCGAACAAGATGTCAATTTTAAGGAAAATATTGGCGAGATATTTAGACAATTTAATATTAGGTTTTTTAGTTCTACGATATGGGGTTTTATAGAGTTCGAGTTAGTAATTCTCTCCGGAAGAGTTTCGGGGAGACGGATTTTGATAATGACGAAATAGTCCTTTCGAACTATAACTTGGGCCTTAGCCGGAAAATGGGGGTCGAGACCTTGCTGCATGAAATGATCCATGCTTATCTGCATCGTATTGGGGTGTCTAAGCGTGAAAACTGCAACCATGGATACCGGTTTGCTTTGGAGGCTGCCGCGTCAATCGAGAGGCGAAATGCGATGTTATCGGCTAGGTCCTAACCCCCCTTTTTGTTGTAAATATAGTCTATTGGGTAGGTGGCAGCGGCTTATAGATCTTAGATGTATATATGTACATACAATGAACTCGTTATATTAGTTCCTTAGTTTTAGTCATGATAAGTTTTTCATATATATGTTTCTAGTATTTAGTGGATCATACATCGTTGTGATTTCTATAGTTATTAATATATTCTGTTTCCCTAGATATTGCGAGCTTCTCTTTCTTGACGTTTCTTCCTTACTGATGTTGTCGGTGGTCGGTGAGGGCGGAATAACCAGGGCTCAATGGGTTTCTGTTGAGTAGATTTCTCCCGAATATTTGGCATCTCTAAGGCTCGGTCCAGGTTTTGGGTTTTGTTTTGGAACGAGTGGTGGAGGTACAGGTCTGTGGATCAGGGACAAGCATTGACGTGACCATGTAGAATAGTAGTGTTTGATTATTATTAATGTTGTTTTTACATGCAGTATTAATTGCTTATGGCTCGATATACGTCATATGTGTCGATAGTATATAAGCATTGATGCTTTCTTTAATTAAAAAAAAAAATGTCTCAGAAATGTGTAGTTTTTTAGTGTAACAAAACGGAAGTCTTTTATGATTGCTTCCATATTTTTAAATTCTACTGGTGCTTCTTAGTCCTGCTGGTAATTTGTTCATGGGGTTCCTCGTACACACTGCTGAACATTAGCGTTTGGTATCGTAGCGTTCTCAGCGTCCTGTCAGTTATGATCTTTTCTGCGGTGCTAAGCTGTCGTGTGGATGTTTGCTTAATGGTTTTTTTCAGCTGGTTAATAGTGTCCTGCATCTTATTCAGCCATTTCTGCATCTGCGAGATATTCTGCATGTTATTTGGAGTGGTGGCGTCCATTCTCCCTTATCTAAGTAAGATATCGTAAATATACTCTGATAGTTTTTTTTTTTTTTTTTTTGTTTGTTTCCAGGTTATATATCATTATGTACTTATACTTGAATGTTATGAAATTATAGTGTGCAGCAAGTTAGGTGAGCAAACTTCGGCTTAGTTCATGTAATTTTAAGATATGGGATTATAAACAAGACAGTAGTTATCTTTTCAGTGGGTTATTTTTAGCTTGGCCATTCGTCGGGTTTTCAACTCCTTCCTATGTCTCTCTTCTTCTTCTTCTCTCTCTCTATTTTCCCTATTCTTTCGGGTTTGTTTGACCATGAAAGCTTTTGTCAGTCGTCTTTTTTTTTCTTCCATCATTTCAATCCATTCTCTGTCTCTAGTCTGACTCAGGGATGTGTGTTGTTTTCGGCTTTTAGTTTTTGGTTGAGGCTCTTGTATAGGGTCCTCGAATTCTTGTTGTGGTGGCTGCTTTGGTTGGTAGGGATTTCCTTTGGAATAGGATTTGATTGGGGTCGGGATATATTGGGGGAATGCTGCAGGAGTACTATTTTGGTCTACGTAGGTGGGCTCATATGGTGAGGGGGGCCTGTGTTCATAATGTTCATGTTCGGTGTTCGGAACTGGCGGCGTGGTGCTGTCAGGGTGCTCGCTATTCTTTTCAGGAGAGTCGACGATTATAGTTGCAGTGTCGGTGCTTGTGGGAGCAGTGCCTGCTGTCGGGGTTTTCGATCGTCTTTTGTTCTCATCAAGTCCACAGTATATTCTGTATCTCAGGTCCTTGATGTCGATTGGCCACACTGACCTCTCTGGGAGTATAAAGTCCAGGACTTGGCTGATGAAAGGTGGATTTTCGTCAGGGTTCTCTGGGATAGATATTACTGGGATGTGTTTGGGTAGGAGAGGAGTAGACGTGGCAACGTTGAGGGATATGCCCGGTGTTGTTGAGTCAGGGTGTATTGGTCTGCAGGGCATTTGGGGTTTTTTTGGATATCTGGAGGGTGGTGGAGTCGGGTGATGTCACAGGGAATGAGTGTGGTTCGATCGGTTGAGGGTGTGTTGACATTTGGGGGTTTAGTTCAGTCACTGGTGATGCTGCTATTCTGATGTGGCCCTTCTTATTTCTCCTTCGGTTTTTGCGTTTACCCCTCTTCCGCTTCCTTTTTTCGGTGCTTGTAGAGCCTCCAATTTCAATTGTGGATGTCAAGGGAATGGGTGGTATTCTGAGTAGGAAAGACGAGAATCGGCTTAGAGCGTCAGGTCGGTTCATGATGACACTGGTGACAATGATGATAATGATGATGATGGTGGCAATAATGGTAGTGCCGAAGATGATGATGTATCCAAGCTCTATTGGAAAAAAATTGTTTTTCATGCATGAGCAGTTGTGTTCTCGTAACAAGATCAGGACCATCACGATTTCAGCCACATGGATTTTCTGAGAGATTGAAAGTACTCCCATACGTATATTGTTTGTCTTCGTAGTACAGTTTAAGTTATACAATAGGGATTAATTACAGCCACATTTGGAAAGATTTTCTTTTCTTCAGATAGAGAGAAAGAAATATTTAAGACATAGAAGAGAGTGAGAGTTCTATCAGGACCGATATCCTCACCCGGACTTAGGTTGTCTTCACCTCGTCTCGTGCTCTCGCTAGGAGTGTAGGGTCAATGGCATGTTGTTTACGAATTTGCGGCTCTTCGGTTACTACTGCTAGTGGGATTTCCGTTTCTGGGATTTTTTGAAACGTCATGGCCGTATACATAGGCTGGTCTTCGAGTAAGCTATTTTTTTGTTCTCGCCGTGATTGATTTAGGAGATAGTGGGTGATTGATCCACAACAGGCTCCGATTATTCGGAAACTACAACCGAAGGCCTGGTGTAACGTAAATCCGGGAATAATGACGTTGACGAGCCCGATAATGATTTGGATTATAGTGACGATGCCTATAACAATTGACACTGTATTTCCGAAAGACTGGAGGCTAGCCGAGGCCTTTTGTGCCACTGATTCCTTCATTTCTTGCAACATTTCTCTGTCCAGCAGATGTCTCATGGAAATGGTACCACTGGGTAGTTGATTACCATTGGCAGCTCTGATTATGTTGCTCATGACAACCGGGGTTTCCGCTTTCGTCAGGAGTCTGTCGCGCAGCTTTTCTATGTCCTTTTCATTGTATATTCCGCTGGTGGCCAGGTTCCCAATCTTTTCATACTCCCATTCGATGGGTTTGAGGGGGTTAAGAGTGAGAGGGGTAGGGGCTTTCATCAGGTCCGGGTTCATGGTGTACCAATTCTCGTCAGTGAAGAAAACAGTTGGGATAGCTGAGTGACAGTCTATTGATGTGCCTTTTCTTATCAACATCCTGAAAATACTAGTTAAGAAATAACTTTCATTGTTCGATTTTACAGGTATTTCTAAAAAACATCCGTTGGTTTTTCGCAAGGTGAGAGGTACAGCAGTACACTTGAAGATCGATACTTGTTCGCCTGTAGTGATGGCATGGTAACCCGACCCCTTCGTTAGATTATAGGCAAACATGTCTGGTGGGAATGATGCCAGAGATAGATAATTCATCAACGAGGTTCTCTGTGCTTCGCATTGATTGAAACGAATATAATGGTAGAGTTTGTTGGTTTGATTACGTATGTGGTGTTCAACGTATACTATCTTGGCGTTCACGTATTGGATCAGATCGATGTTTTCTGTCTTATGTTACGTATTCCCCCGAATTTTCCGTGAAAAATAATAAATTTATTTTCTACAGATCGTAGGGAAATTACTGATGAAGTTTGAGGCAAATTTGACGAGAATTTAGGGAAGCCGTCTTAAAGCAATAACCGCCGAGCGGTAGTCGACCGTCGCTTGACTTGCCGTTACTGGGTTGGGTTTGAACTTCTCGTTTTATCGTCCGCGCTCTCTTCATTTTTCGATTCAGGATTTGGAGGATCAATCGATCTCCGGGTTATGACGGTTATTTTCAATTTACTTACGATTTCTCAGCTGGAGATTGAATTCGAATAAATTTTTCCTCTCCTCTGGTTTCTCTTCCTCTCGACTGGATGTGGGATATTAAATGCTGGATGCTGCGATCTAGGGAAGAGTTCAGGCCCTCGATGACGATGTCAATGGATGAAGCCAAATGGTCGTTGATGTTGGATTTCGGGTTGGATTAATTATTATTTCTCCGCACTTCTGTCGGGTCGATCGATGGTTCCGAGTGATTGTAAAGAATAATTTTTATTTTTATTAATTTCTCACGTCGAACGCATTAGAGAACTGACTGGAGCAAAATCGAAAGATCTGTGAAGCGTTTTAATAATTCTCGTGGGGTACCCAAGCGGCAACAGCCCCTTTCCAAGGCCACTGGATGTCCGCTGGTTACCTCGGCAAAATTATTAGAACGTTTATGACCGGATCCAATGGCTTTAATTTCAAATGTGAATGTTGAGAGTAGGATTTTCATGATTTTAGTTAATTTAGGAAAGATTCAAACAACTGATAGCCATAAGTGATGGTTCGGCCAATAGACGACTCGCGACCGTACTCTAGATCACCAATTTCCTGATTATTAATTGCATTAGGGAAAGAACGGATTAACTTGCCCAACTACCCCCTGTTCGGGAAAAGTGGCCAAACAAGTCACCATTAATTC
>NW_011888277.1:8958-10923 GCF_000806365.1 Fopius arisanus | reverse complement strand
AGCGTCATTGGCTGTCCTGTTTACCCCAGTATCTCCGGAGGGGTGCTTCTGATCCAAAAGTAGTAAAGGACTTTTGGGGTCAGACTCACCCCCTGTACATGCCGGTTAATTATCGGCACGTACTTCTGGGACACCCTGTATACATTATATGGCATATATATTTATATATAGATATAGATATAGGGGGGAGGGGTAGGTTTTACATACGTGGGTAGGATTTGAATGATGGTTTTATGAATGCGAAGAGAGTATTTTATATGGGGGGATCCCGTTCGAAAAATGATATATATGCGAAATATATGTCAATTATGCGGAATATGGTGAGCATATACATATATATACGTATATATTACTCACAAATATTTGGCATATATGTAACGTATATCTGAGACATATTTCGGCTCAAAATGTCGGACGCCACGTATAATTACTTACATATACATATTTTTTACTTGAGGGAATTAGACGGGGCACAGGAAGGCTTGATGAACGGCGGGGGGGCATTTTATATACAGGGATATTTGATTGAATGGTAGTTTAACCAATGGTCTGAGAGTTTTGCATGAAGGAATCTAGTGTGTGGGGCAGGTTATCATAAAGACATTTTTAGATGGAACTCATATATGTATTATATATTAAAAAATAGGGAGGAGAAGGTCCTATATACGAGGAGATTTTATTGAATTGTCGTTTTATTCACAAAAAAAACTACACAATACTGAGAAAACAGGCGATTTTTAAGAAGAAGGAACATTTGCAAAATAATCTGAAAATTTAAAAAAACATAGGGGTGGCCGGGGCACAACTGGGTACCTAAGAGACATTCATCATGCCCAAATCTCTTCTTTTCGACTAATTTTTTAATCCTGAAATGGTTAATTCGCGGCTCCAATATACTGGGGCTAGGGGCACAATGAGGCACTTGTAGCAAACTGAAAAAACTCAATTCAATTTTTCTCGTTTTTTAGTTTTTATTGCCCGAAAGATGATAAAAAGGGAATTTCCAACCAATACTCGAATATATTCGAATGTATTGATAGTTCAATTTGGGAGACAACAAAGTACTTGAACAAATGAAAAAGAAATTTTTTTTCGTTTGCTGCTATATATTCATACAATTCAAATGTTTTTTAATGTTAAAACTGGTTTCAATCATTTACCAGATTTAACCTTGAATTATTCAGAATTTATTTTAGTAGCAAAGTGCTAAACTGTAATAAGTTCAAACCGAAATTTGCGACAATTGTACATTTATCTCATAAACGAGTAAAGATGAAGATTGGATAAGATGCGAGAAATATCTTAGTTGGGCGCAGGACTCTTGTGCTGGAGTTGACTGTGATTTTGATGACAATTTTATGTGTTATTATTGTGTAAAATTTCTTTCTACTCGCATATATGGCGCTCAATGCGCGGCTCATCCTACATATATGGGGTGGTAACTTTCGATATAGAAAGAAATTCCGAACATCAAATGAAATGCAAAAATTTTAAAGAAGAATATAAAAAAAATTTAGGATTATTAAGAACGAGAAGCAAGAAAGAAAAGATGATTATATATATTATATATTATATATTATGTATTGATTATTATCTATGTATACTTTAATATGCATAGCTTAGCTATATCCTAAAAAAAGCTGCCAACCAACGTTACATACTTTTGTTTAAAAATGAACAAATTAATTGATTAATCCTCTGAATATTCTTTCAAACATTTGTCAAGTTTGTCTACTGAGAAAGTTCTCTAGCTCATTGCAGAATATCACCTTATCATGTTTTTTTATAATATAAATGTTACTATTAACGGGACGGCTTTCATTGACTAATCCGTGATTCAATAATAATTATGAAATCATTATAACAAGTGGTAAGAGTTGATTTTCGAATAAATTAGTTTCACTTTCAAGAAAAAATAAAAAATGCCTTTCAATGAAACAAAAAAATGACATTTTCTCCAAATTT
>NW_011888277.1:0-1598 GCF_000806365.1 Fopius arisanus | reverse complement strand
GACTATTCTCTCGAGGACCTTACCCGCAGTATCCAGCAGGCAGAGGGGACGATAAGATGAAGGTTCGTCCGGTGGCTTTTTCCCTTTCGGGAGCAGCACCAACCTCTGTCGCTTCCACACTGCCGGGAACGTGCCCTCTCTGAGGCAGGCACTATAGACCTCCATAAAGTGATCAGGCAAGGCCTGAATGGCCGCCTTCAGCGCAACATTAGCCACTCCATCAAGGCCAGGGGCCTTGGAGTTCCCAATTCTGCCACAAGCTTCCATCAGTTCCTCCTTGGTAACCGCAGCGGCACTTTGCAGCTCCCCTTCTCGGCTAGATCGCCGAAAGTCGACCTGCCGGGGGAAGAGCACAGCGACGATTTTCTCCAATAGTACAGGGCAAACCGGGGGCGGCATGGGTTGGCATTTAAGCCTCGCCATCACCGCGGTGTACGGCCTGCCCCATGGGTCGTCCTCCACCTGAGCTAACAGCTCTTTCCAGGCTAAGGTTTTGCTCCGCTTTATGGCCTTTCCAAGCCTGCGTCGCGCCGCCTTATATGCCTCTTCCAAGGTGGCAAACCATGTCTCTTTCGAGCCCGCTGCGATGCCCTCCTGGCCACTCTGCATTCTTTGCGAAGGAGTGCAATCTCCTCGTTCCACCAGTAAACTGGTGGACGTCTGGTACCTGTTTGCTTCCTAGGCATGGTAGCATCACACGCTCTGGTTAGTCTACTCATGACGTCCGCAGCCCTCTCGGCGGCACCTGTACCGCTAATCGCGCAGTCATCCAGCGCCACCAAGAAGACCTCGGGATCAAAAGAGCTCCCCTTCCATCCAACGGTGTTCGCCCTCTTTGGCGTCAGCCCGCCTTTCCAGTTGGTCGACACTTCCCAGAGAAGGGCCCGGTGGTCGCTCGCCGTATATGTTTCGCTCACCTCCCATGAGTGGTTCCCCTTTACAAGGTTGCCACTCACGAAGGTGAGGTCCACAATGGAGCTTGCCTTCCCCCTATAAAAAGTAGGTTCTGCCCCACTATTGAGGAGGACCATGTCCAGTTGCGCCATGCTTTCCAGCACGGCTTGTCCTCTGAGGTTCGTCTCTCGGCTCCCCCAGTCGACTGCCCAGGCATTGAAGTCCCCCGCGATGACCACGGGGGTGTATTGCTTCGCATCCTCAGACAGTCGAAAGAGGAAGTCCGTGAACTCCTCAGTCGAGAGGCTCGGCGGGGCATAGCAGCTGTAGACGTGAATCCCAGCCACTCTGGCACGCACAAAGCCCTGCTCTTCAGAGTCATTCGTGCTCTCAAAGGGTATCCTCCCACAAGACCAGATGGCAGTTCTCCGGCTCGTGTCTGTAACCCATGGTTGAGTGTCTAAATGGAGGTATGGTTCCGATACGCATACCAGGTCTACCTCCAGCTCTCGCACAGTCTGCCTCAGCAGGTCATGTGCGGCTCCACAGTGATTGAGGTTTATTTGCAAAACTCTCATCGCCGGTTGCTAGTGAGCTTCTGGATCGCCGCTTTAAACGCTGGGCATTTGCCACTGCCCGCGATGTGCGCCGAGTTCACCTTCGCTCCACTGCCAGTGCAGAGGGCACATTTCGGTGCCTTGCTG
>NW_011888276.1:8502-10076 GCF_000806365.1 Fopius arisanus | reverse complement strand
GCTCGTCTTCTCTCATATTTTCACCCCATTCGCCCGGTTTTTGATGGAATTTTTTGCGGTAACACGTGTAACCAACGCAACTCACACGATTTTCTCAGATGAAGTGAAAGTTTATTTGACTCATTCTCTCATCTCCAATTATTTTAACTTGCACGGAGAAAAAATACCTGATAAAACTAGAGAACAAATAGATAACCCTGAGAAAATGTTCCCGTAATTTTCATGATTTATTCCATTACATAATAAATTCTGTAGAAAAAATTGTACGAGACAAAAAATGTGAAATTAATTATTGATCGATGAGAATAATTGAATTTCGAAAAAATCATTTTCTCCCCCAGAAATCCAAATAAAATCTAAAAAAAAAATGTTTGAATCGTGAGTTCAATTACTGAGTGATTGAAAAAAAAAATTCTGTGTGCGGATGTAAAAAGAAATGATGACAAAAAGCTGATGGAAGTAATAAGCCCGGAATAAGACCTACCGAAATAGAGTTGAATTCCCGATGGAGTTGAGTACAGAGGAGTAGAAACGAAAAAGGAATAGTTTTCGTTTCAATGTTCCAAGTGGTAGCAGACATCCCGAGCTTTTGCCTCCCTGAGGGAGAGTGGGTCGTATCCTAGGGCATCCGAGGGTACATCCCAACCTCATTTCATCCCTCTCACTTCCCTTCGCCCTGAGATGGACGGAATGAAAGATAGAGAGAGAAATCGCTGGATGATAAGACGGAATGGTACGTGGAAAGGCAAGGGAGTGTAGTTATTGAATTACCAACTCTTAGCTTTCCAGTTCTTGCTGGATACGCGTCTTCTCTGGAAGCTGAGGAAGATCTGTGCGAGAGACTTCGCAATGGGTAGAGGGACACCCTCAGAATTTAATGCTCTCACGTATATAAGAGGGAACACTCTCATCGCATGTATCCACTCCATTTTTTCACTCTCTTTTCTCTCAGAGGCACGCAAAAAAATATTCCCATCTCCAGTTTATTATTATACTCGGAGTACAAATTCGAGTGCATTTATTATTTATTCAAAGTACCTGATCAATTTTATCCTGCAAATAAATAACAATGTCTTTATCAATTTCTTCATTTCAAAAATCAAAATCATATTTTTCGAGATTTCGTTAAAAATTCAATTAGAGAGATATAAAAATTTTTTTTGGACCATTTTCGTGGGTTTATTGAGACCTTCAATCCCTCTGAATTCTCCAACAAATTCCACCCCTTCATGTATTTAATTCACAATTTGTTTTCGCCCCAATACAAAAACACAAGATTGCCGCGACAGTCTGACCGCACGCGGACCCTTTCCCCTCGGCCATAAAAAAAAATCGAAAAATCGTGGCTGAAGTGTGGAAAAAAAAATGGCGTAAAGATATCCGAGTAGAAGAAAGACAATCCTCAATTGACAACAAAAAAAAAACCCCAATTACTCCGAATTAACGGTCAATTTCAGACATCCGCCATATTATCCCGAATCCCTAGATTTTTCACCACGAGCATTCAGAATCCGGTGTTGGGAAGATGGGCTAAACCATTTGGGGTAGAAATGTCGATAAAACGCACCCACCAA
>NW_011888276.1:4874-6407 GCF_000806365.1 Fopius arisanus | reverse complement strand
AAAGAATTGTATCTCCCCTCGAATCAATCACAAATTTTCAACGCGATACACCATAAAAGATAAACCGGAAATGACGAGTCCTGGAGTGATGGTGAACGGGTGACGAGGAGGTGGTGCCTCTTGAAGACGCTCCATTTCCTTCGACGGGCAAGCGTCTTACACGATTTCCGGCCCAAGATGACATATCGCTTTTAAATCGAATCAAGACTATTCGAGAAATTGCTTATTGACGTTCCCTCCCCCATCCGTCATCCTTATTATCGAGTCCAATGATTTATCGAAGTCTTCGATTTCTCATTATTCCATGTATTATCAATTGATCACTCATCGCCTTCGCATTAATCAAAATTATTATTAACTATGTGCTTTCGAAGTAAACGGGCCTGAAATATAAAAAAAAAATATTTCAATAAATGTTGTTTGTTCAGGAATGTCAGCAGAAGATGAATGGTACAACAAAAGCATCTCAGCCCTTAGGATGAACACGGCGCACCATCCAAACCTAGCTGCACCAATGCTTCAGTATCAAACATAATTTTAAATCTCCGAGATGTTTAGGGACACTTGAAAGACACAGGACATCTCATTGATTCGTTCCTGACAACATAATCCACTATTTTACCATTTTTTTTCTAGTCAAACTGTCTAGCCGATCTTGTTTCATTTCACTAATTAGTTTAATATTTGTGATTACGTCGCTCGTAAATTTTAAGCCATTCGTTGATTTTTCTCGTAAAATTATCTGTATCGCGGAACAGGTTTAACCACTTCTTTTTATTTTTGTTTAATCAATGAAACGAGATAACGAATCGAGTGATTTTGATAACGTAGCTGCGTCTACATGTCCACGAAAGTATGCATTATATATATTATTATAAAGAAATTAATTAATCAAGTCGATTTAAAATACACGAGAGCATCGATTCTGTCTTGTCTGATTTTTCCGCCTTATTTATTTATTTTCATCCTTTATTAATATTCTTCGGGACAAGCCAGAGTGAAAATTGCTATTCAACGAGGCTGTTTCGTTAATTATCTCCAACAACGAAGAGCTCGGGAGAAAATGGAAAATACAAAATTGCATAAAGTCAGATAAGATTGATAAGCCAAGAAACAGCCGAGATAACGAGAGGTAAAGTTAATTGTAAATAAAAGAGTGAAAATTGATATTTAAATGGCACGTGTGGAAAATACACTGCATATAGCGTTTAATCGCCGGGTATAATGAATTTAAAAAAAAAAATAGCGTACGCGAATTTTTCAATGTCCTTTTAAAGTATAAGCCAAGGTACCCCTAACTAAATATTAGAGATTGGAATTTCTGTGGCTTTAGTTTGTTGTTACAGAAAATTATAATTTGGTAATGAAAATTTTCATCCAAGACTAATTGATTTCACAGAATCGTGTGAAGAATTACTTTTCATTTTTTGTTCCACCATTTCATCGCGGAATTTCGACAATTTCTTTCAGGGATAAAAATCACTGAGTGGATGATAACAAAGAATGTGAGTGAATGAAACTGATAAAATTACG
>NW_011888276.1:0-2034 GCF_000806365.1 Fopius arisanus | reverse complement strand
TGCGATTAAATTGATATTGATAAATAAATTTTGCCGATGACTCTGAAAATTGAAAATTCATAGAATCGACTCACTGAAAAACTTATCGCATTTTTCTTCATCTGATTCAACGTCAATTATGGCGTAATACATTTCTCCATCCGCAAATGGTTTCGATCCATTATGGAATAATTCGAAATTAACAGTGAAAAATGTGCACGCAAATTCGGTTTTGGATGCGTAAGCAAGTGCTGGTATAGGTTCGTCCAGTTCATACGTGCCCTGTGAATTTGTCATTCATTATCAATAGGTCGAATCAAAAGTTCAATTGAGATGTGATAATAGAGAATAAAATTGAGATTACAGCTGCTATCGGACAAGTGTCGGTGCCGCTGGCAACCATCGACGAAATACTTTTCCACATTGCGTGGTCGACGGAATTCCGTGGTTTTCTACTGGCATCGCAGAATCCGACAGGATTTTGCATTGTCGATTCCAGGATTTTCCCCATCATTCGCACTTCATATGTCATCTGATAAAGAATATTGAATAATTATTCATAGTTATTTTAATAATAATTATTTCAATCTAGTTACAGGCCAATGGCAGATAAAAATGGAGTTCAATCTCACCATAATATCGTCGTCAGCAGTGACATCGTGAACCCAGTTGAAATTACAAGGGAGCTCATCACAGTTTCGGTTGTCTACTGTCAAGTCATTGTCAGTTCTTGTTTGAATGCTGAACTGCGTTAACTCGCCGTCGTAATAATAGAAATTATCTTCTACTGGCTGTTCCTCAGGCGATTTATCTGGTTCTGGTGCTGTTTCCTCCTGTAGCGGTTCCGGTTCCGATGGCGGATTTTCTGGCGGTGGTTCGGGTTCTGATTCAGGTTCGGGTTCAGCTTCTGGTTCTGTCTCGGGCTCAGGTTTTGATTCTGATTCAGGTTCGGGTTCTGATTCTGCAGCGGGCTCAGGTTCTGGCTCTGATTCAGTTTCGGGTTCTGTTTCAACCTCGGACTCGGACTCGGGTTCTTGTTCTGTCTCGGCCTCGGGTTCTGGCTCTGTCTCGGCCTCGGGTTCCGGTTCTGGTTCCGTCTCGGCCTCAGGTTCGGGTTCTGGTTCTATCTCGGGCTCAGGTTTTGGTTCTGATTCTGTCTCGGGCTCAGGTTCTGGTTCTGATTCAGTTTTGGGTTCTGTTTCAACCTCGGACTCGGACTCGGGTTCTGGTTCTGCTGCGGTTTCGGGTTCTGCTTCTGATTCAGGTTCTGGTTCCGGTGGAGGCGCTTCCTCAGATGATCCTGCTGCTTCTGGAGACTGTTCCTCTGGTGATTGCTCTATTGTTTGTCATGAAATCGAATACAATAAAAAAAATAGAGCGGTTAAGAGTATTTTCACATGATTTTTTATTTGAAAAAGTTGAGTAATTTTTCCATGAATTTTTGTACCGGGCGATTCTACTTCAGGCTGCACTTCTTCCGAACTCGACGACGAACTCGAGGATGAGCTTGACGACGAAGATAAACTCGAGGAATCAGAGTCAGAGTTCCTCGATTGTGAATTCGGACATTTAGGAAACCATGGGATTATAAACTGAAGTGATAAATTAATAGATCTGTTTTATTTTCTCTGTATACAAATTTTATTATTATTTTACCTTCACCGGTTTCAGGAATGCGCACTCAAACCTCTTGATGGGCCCGAGCAAACCTCTGAACTCTCCATTGTTTCCTGGATCCTTTTGTCCATTGCATCCGGTTTGCACAGTTACGAAGAGTAACACAAGCCCCAGAGAAAAAATACTCAGGATATTTTTCATGCTTCAATTGTGTCTTTCTCTGGAATTGTACTGGCTTGTGTCTTATCACAAAGGCAAGTGCTTCGTCGAAGCTAAAATTATTAACATGCCAAGTCAACAATACAATTGGAAACATAATTGAACTGCAGTCCGACGTCGACGATAATGAACCGATAACTTGAAAACCGACAGTGAAAATAAACCGAAATTATTATTACCACTGAGCATTTAAAACAACTCAATATAATTAATGAAGTA
>NW_011888275.1:9819-10836 GCF_000806365.1 Fopius arisanus | reverse complement strand
TTGGCGATCGCGACTGCTTTTTTACCAACTACTGTTCGTACACGGGTCACGTTTCAGGTACAATATTAGCCTTTCATACGCTCACCCCTCACTACTCGTTCTACATATCGTTTCTTTTGTGTGGAAAGGACTACCAAACAGAATTTAAGCTTATTTTCACGAGGAATAAGAAATGGGCTTCGGGAATTTCAATATTTTTCAACTTAAACTTTATCGAAATGGAATATTTTTCATAATTCTTTTGCCCTTCCGAAAATTACCACACACCCGCGACTCTCCAGATCCAATTAATTAAAAGTTACAGCCAGCTAAAAATTCATATATTTTTGCTCATGATTTAAAATATTATGTTATTATTTGGCGAAAAAAGTTTTTCTCAACGGGATAATTGATAGAACGTGGAGTGATGTGGAGAGGTAGGCGGAGTAGAAGGGAATAACGGTTGAATGCCACAAATGTTTTTTTTTTTTAATCCTCGACTCACGCTTGCCATTGGAAAATACAGAGGAAACTATTTCCTAGCGTTAACGAATCACCGAATATGTGGGAGGCACATTAAACATTCAAGCAATTCGAGTAAATTCCAAACTTTCCGGGGATTTCTCGTCTACACTCGGATTCTATTTTATTTTTACCACCATTCATTTGTTTATTTTATGGTTTTTTTTATTTTTTTCATTCGTGTCAGAGTCCGACGGTAGGAATTTATCTGCAACAAGTTTTTACCAACAAGACTTCGTCTGAATGTAATTTAATTGGTTTTTTTTTTTAATGAAAATTCATGGGCTCTCGGAGGATTATTCTTTGCGAAAGTGAAAATACTGTGGATTTTTCGTCGGGATGGCAATAGAAAAAAAGCTGAGGAATAACTGATGTTTTTGAGAATAATTGAAGATTAATTGAACGAATTCCATTTTTTAATTTATTTATTGAAGAGCCTAAAATGCTTAGAAATTTTTACGGACGTGAAACTATGAAATATAAATTTCGGTGTCAATTCTGCATATCCGTAGTGCA
>NW_011888275.1:4038-4994 GCF_000806365.1 Fopius arisanus | reverse complement strand
GAAATTCTCATTCTCATAAACAAATAATCGGTAATAATACAGATTATCAATGTACAATTGCCAGATAAGAAATTACTCTAACAAAAAAAAAATTTCGTTTTTTTTCCTGAGGAAAATTCACCATTCAATATTAATTATTAAAATTAAGGAAAAATGGGAATGCGTTTTTTTATCGGTATGATATATTGATTATGAAATATATCGTTTTAGATTATTCGGATATTTATATTTTCTGTGAAGGATTTTTTGAAATCCGGAAAATTTATTGAGTCGTAATTTTTTCCGTACGATATCCACTCCCGTAGGGAATTTTGTCAAATGTCCAGTAATTTCAGTGACAAACGAGATACGTCACACTCTCACTCTCATCTCTGTCCTCCCTATCCCCCTCATACCTCCAAAAACTACTCCAGTTTCGCTTAATCCATTGATTAATTCACTTCGCTTTCACGTCCTTTATGATTAGTCCCCATTTACCGAGCGTGTATCGTACACATCAGTCCCTCCCTCGTTAATCAATTTTATTTTTATATTTTTTCCCCTCTCTGTCTCTTATTTACTCTCATTTATGCTGCATGACTGTCGCATCTGCTCGATGTTAAATGATACGTGGCTAAATAACTACATTTTTTTCTCCTCTCATTCGGTAATTGACGAGAGTAATGGCAGTCGATGATATTAATGGAGCGATAAAAATTCATTTTTACGATTTATTTTGAATATTTTTGAGGAGTCCTTTTATGAATTGTAAAAGTGGGTGGTGGGGGGCTTTTTTTGGGGGGGGAAATGGACGTGCCCATTCGGAGATATCGAATTTCCAACGATTGTATTAACCGACGGGTAATGGGGGTCTATTGAATGGTAATTTAGTGGTACTTGAAATTTTTTAGGGGAGAAGTTCTCGGATTTCATTGCGATGCGATTTCTCGGGGATTTTCTCCGTTTTCTCTTGGAAA
>NW_011888275.1:0-1208 GCF_000806365.1 Fopius arisanus | reverse complement strand
AAAAAAAAAGGAATGGTAGAAATGTTAAAATTGGGTGAGAGGTGAATACAACGGATATGGAGCAAAATGTGAGAGGCCCCGTTGCATTCGGAGGATATTTTTTTTTTTTTCCGACTGTTACACCCTCTCCCTCTTTTCACCTTCCATACATGGCAGTGTGCATTGTACACTGAGAATATAGGGGTAAAGGCCGAAATGAAACCGAACAGAGCCAGAAGCCAATTTTTTTCGGTTATCCAGTTTATTAGTTCCATTCAGAAAAGGACCATTCGCTTTTTTTTTGTTTTCTCTTTTCCTCCCTCCTCTTTGTTTAATAGAACGTCTATATTTACTCTAATTATAATATTTTCCCGATTGAATTACACGAGAATTGGATTTTAATTGCTAATTAAATATCATTTACTTCGATTTTTCGTTGAATGATTTTTTTTTTTAGACAAAAATCATTTTCAATTTTTACTCGACGGTATTTAATCTACCGGATATTTTTATGTACTGATATTAACCTCTCCCTTATGTATATGGAATAATAGGGATCGTTATCTCTCCTGTTAAATGGCAAATATAAATTAACGGAAAAGGGCGCGATAGAAACACGCACGTATTATATAGAATCTCGAGATTCTGAACTAAAACGATAGACCATTAATAATCGGGTGTAATGTTTACTGTGACCACTTGACCCCAGTCCATTAACCATCCCATGTGGATTCACGGAAATTTTTACCTGAAAAATGACAGGACTTTATCCCGTGTTTAAATAATTAATTCATAATTAATTTATGGGTAATTGTTTTCAAACATGAGTCACTATTTTCATCGCCAGGACTAACAAATGAAAAATAATATAAAATAATTCAATAAATAATAATATATATATTTTAATAATAATAAATAAATTTTAGATTTCAATTATTATTTGTCGATATTTTTTTTTATTTAATTCTGATTTTGAAGAATCATATTTTCCAGTTGTTGAGTTGAATTTAAAATAATGGAAAATTGAATTGAAGACTTGAAATAAATGTATATATATAATTGAAGTACATAATATGTGCCACAAGAGAATTTTGGGGGGCAGTGCAAATTAGAAGTAAAAAATTGCATTATTTTTCATATTAATGTAATTATTTGAGGCACATGTTTATTGAAAATATTTGATGACCTTGGAGTACCGAAGAAATTGAGTTGGAAATTGCGAATGCTGA
>NW_011888274.1:6178-7806 GCF_000806365.1 Fopius arisanus | reverse complement strand
TGTTGATGAGCTGTTGATTGTGCCTGGTTGAATGTACAAGGGGGATCAGTGTTCTGAGTGATGTATGAGAATATAATAAATTGAACACTCAGACCTGATTCCTCCCTCGTTGCTGGTGCCTCTGGAGCGTTGTTGGATGAGGTGCTGGCTTCACTCCTCTCCTGGTCCAGATGCAGCATCGTGTGATGGCGTTGTTGGCATTTAAAGCAAGTATAGTTTTTCTTTTATTTTGAGAATTTTTATCTTCTGGGTTTTCATGAATTTGAGCTTGGACATCAAAAGTGATGGTTTGTGCGTTCAATTCATCTTCATTAAAGGGAAATGCTCTGCCCTGATTTGGGGTGTCGATTTCCATTGGCATGGGATTTATTCGATTGTTAATTAATGTTTGAGGTTGACTCTGTAATTCGTTGATTGGCGTTAGTATTTCTTCTGGTCTGACCTGCATGGGTTGTTCAAATGTTGGTTGGTCTTTGTTTTTATTAGTAGAGAAATTAGTATAAGATTTAGTATTTTTATTCAATTGTTTTATCGTTCTTTGGGGTAAATTTTCATTGATTTTTGAATTTGACAGGATCGGAGGCTGTGTTGCAGACACAGGTCCTTGTAACGGGGTCAGGGGGGGTAAACGCTGGGACTTCAGCCCACACGTACCGTCCGCACTGGATTCCGTTTTTCCCGAGTTAGTACTTAAATCTTGATTGAGACATGGATTTGGTAATTGATTTAAGTTTTCAGATTTAGAATTAGATTTAGTAATTGGTTTAGTAATTAATTTAGAATCAGAGTTAGAAGTTATTTCTGTTTGTTTTTTAATTGGAGAAGAGACTGGATGACTTGTTATTTCATCCTCAGAGCTTGATTGGTTTTCAATTGTTTGTTGATAAGACGGCGTATGATGCGGTGATGATTTCTTTTTCTTGAACACTTTGTCTTTCCGTTTTCTCAGATTATAAAGGCAAGGTTCTGATGATTCGCGCGGGCGCTTCAGCGTATGCATTTCCTCGGCGGGGTGATCGAGCCCGTCGGAAAGAGTTCGTACGCGAGGTTGAGAGTCGCCTGCTTTAGAAATTTGATGGGATTCTGGTAGAGTCTCCGATGTCTCTCTCTCTTTATTAAATGAGTTAGAATTTGCAGATTTATGACTTGAAATTTCTAAACCCTCAGGAGAAATTCCAGTCGAATTAGAATTACTTGATTTTTCTGTTTGTAGTATTAATTTTTCAATTATTTCTTTAGCGTTCACACAGTCTTCGTGTGTGGAAAATCCTAAGAAATCTGAAGAAGAAGAGTGAGATTTTTTGATATAGGATTTTTTAATTGACTCAAGAGAATTTTCGCGTTCTCGATCCGATTTATTTTCATATTGAAAATCATCTGAAGATGAGGCCGAATATTCTGTTGGGACTTCTTTAATGAACTTTTCAATAAATTTTTGTGTAGGATTAGAAATAATTTCTTTTGGAGATCCTTTAGAATTTCCTGAAAAGTCATCATCTTGACTTTTTCTAAGGGGTGCACCGCCATTGCATTCCGGTGACATTTTTTGTGAGCCATTTTCCGGGGGCAGATAATCTTGGGTACGGTTGCCCTTTGGGTTACGAGGGGGAATCTCGAGAGGGTCTTCC
>NW_011888274.1:0-1888 GCF_000806365.1 Fopius arisanus | reverse complement strand
CGACTGAGGAATTCTCGTCGAGCTTCGGTCCAAGAGGTGAAGCTATGGCTTCTGTACCATTCTCGTGCGCATCCAGTGACAAGGCCTCTCAGGGCGCAGAGGGATGTCGGTGCCTCTGATGTGCGGAAATGCCTCTAGGGCGTCGTCTACTCGGGAGACAAATTCGTAGACGTCTTCCAACCGTTTCCCAGCGAAGGAGATGTTCCAGCGTTTCAGTACCTCGAAGACCTTATGCGGCTCGGCGCTTAGCCCTCTACGAGGAGCTACGTCGTAAAATTCCCGAGGGAAATTTTCTACTCTTGGTGGTGTTTGTCGCCGTAGTACCTCTAGTTCCGAGCTGAGTTCGTTCATCCTCCGTTGGAGGGCGTCCATTTCCGGAGTGGTCTCCTGGATGGTAATGGCGGGTATCGCTGTTTTCCGAGTGTATTTCCGCTTCGGTTTGTGCAGAGGGTCTCCTTCGGAGTCTCCACTGTCTCCTGTGGATTTGCACTCGGTTCTTATTTTGAGTGAATCTTGCAGACTATTTCCTGCGTTCTTGTACTAGTCGTTTTCGTGGTTGTCCGCCATTTTTGCCGGTAGCTGTATGTTTTATCGACGGTCGGTAATTTGACGTTAGTTTTCCGGTAGGTGTGAACGGTAGCGTTCGTTAGCCTATGTGGTGATAGTGTCGTTAGCTAAGATTTGATCGGTAATTGTCGGTAGCTGTTGTTTTATCGACGGTAGGTAAACTCGTTAGCTTTTCTGATAGGTGGCGGTAGCGTTTTTCTGGCGATAGCTAGTGTCTTATAATATTCTCGATAGTATGCCGGTAGCGAATGACGTTAGCTAGATTATTCTTTTCTTTCTCGATAGCTGTACTTTCCGGTAGTTTGAGTATCCGGTAATTTTTCGATAGCGTTCGTTAGCTAAGCGTAGTGCGAGAGCAAAACGGTAGTTGTCGGTAGCTCGATAGCTGACTTTCCGATAGCGTTCGTTAGCCAAGATTTGATCGGTAATTGTCGGTAGCTGTCGTTCGTTAATTTACAGTAGTTGTTCTTCGTTAATTTCCGGTAGCTGTCCTTTGTTAATCTACGGTAGCTGTCCTTAGTGAGGTAATTTTCGGTAGCCGTCGGTAGGTAATTTTCGGTAGCCGTTCTTAGTTTGTTAATTTTTGGTAGCCGTCGTAAGGTAATTGTCGGTAGCCGTTTGCGAGAGCGATCCTCTTTCAAAGAGTGTTCGGTAGCTTGGTGGCTGACTTCTTCAGAGCGAGGTCTGAACAGAAGTGCCCCGGTTTCGTCGGCAACCGACTTTTATAGTCGTTCGTCGCGTCCCCTCTTTGATCGCTCGTAACTGGTGGGGATTTGTGGAAGGGAAAAGAAAACTAGTCTTGGTGGCTGTGTGGGGAAAAAAAAAAATTTTATTTTTCGTTAGCGTGCCGATAGCTGTCGTTTAGGCGCTAGCATCCGGTAGCTGGTGTCGGTATTGCAGATTTCGCTGGTGCTCTCTGCTGTGTCGGTAGCTAATCTTTGCTCGTGAGTCTAGTTGAGGGGGGCAAGGAGTTCATTTCCTGTTTCTCCTCGCCATTCGCCTCTGTGAGGTACTCCTCACTGGGCCGGCAGTGTCCCTATTTGAATGGAACACTCCGGCAGTTTGTAGTTGTTGCAGCACTGCTGCTGTGACATCTGCCACGATATCTGGGCTTGTGGCAGAGCGAGGCTGCAGCGCCTCCCTTGGCACATTTGTTCCCAAGGTGGCGACATACGGGCCTCTTGCCCGCCATTTCTCCCTGCAGTCGGGGCACGTTTCCATGGTTTGCCCTCTCCTGCCACAGTCGAAGCAGAACTGCAGGTGGGCCGGTAACTTGCCGTTGTTTGAGGCCAGGGTTTCCCTGTACCTCTCACATTGGCTG
>NW_011888273.1:0-10887 GCF_000806365.1 Fopius arisanus | reverse complement strand
TGCCTTTGAGGGAATACAAGGAGTCTCTTGTCAAGGGCATTACACGTGTTACAATGGGTTACATGGACTACAATAGAATGCCTGTTACTGAAGAACTGCACCATCGCATCGGAAATAATTTCGAGGAGATATATCTGCTGGCCAGAGATGACCTTCAGCGCTCAAACCCTGATGCCAATTTGGAATATTTGTATCAATTATTTGGCGAGCTGTATCATTTATGATATGACCAGCTAGATGGTTTTGCCGGAGGACCATACCGTATGCCCTCATACTAAAAAAAATGCATTATACCTAAGATAACGATGATATTATAATTTTATATGTGTGTATACTTTTAAATATGTTGCACTGTAAAAACTGTAGATCATACTTTTCTAATCAATTAAAGAAAAAGTTATTCGTAATTATCGTGTTAATAATTTACAAAACCTCCACCCTTTCCCACCCAACCAATTTCCATCGGATGTCTATTGTATTTATGTAATCTTTAAGGAAAAACCAGGGATCACGCTTAGACCGGAAGTCTATTGACCAAAATTACGCAACATTTAAGGAAATTATAACAAAGGCGCGCGCATCCGCAATTTAAAGTCAATTTCCTTTGTCAAGGCACAAAGGGGGTGAACGTGTCCAGACGCACATCCACACAATACTCCCAGACACACCTGCACCTGCACGTCCATTTCCTGGAAAAAAGGGGGGAGGGGGCGTGGGAGATTCCTCAATACTGGCCACTTACTACTATCAGCCGGTCCAAACTGCAATGTTTGCTATTTTTTCCTTGACATATTTTTCGGTAAGGTCGATATTGGACCAAAAATTTAAAAAGCAAGCTGAAAGATGTCATCGATTCGGGAAGCTGAATTTGACGAGTACCTTCATGTTTATTTCAATGACCAATAGTTATTTTCATATTCAGAAAATTTTTTTTCCATGTGAGGATTTTTTAATTTATATTCATCGCGGCGGCCATTTTCCCCATTTTACCATTTGACAGAGACGTCATGGGACCCTTCCCAATACGGTGACTGTGAGGCCCCCCCACTACTGTCCCAACTATGATCGTATTAGGACCCTTATAATTGGCATGGTTATAAACTTTATTGGATTCCTAACTCGAGTTTATGGCTCTGCTCCGAGCTACCTGGAGGTTGCCCATCCCTGATCTAGAGATCCGCCACGAGAAATGTTATGCCCCTGAAATATCATTAATTAAGAAGTAGTATTAGGTAATTTCTCATTGATCTAGATAATATGAGGACACGCGAAGTGGCACATATTATCCAAAACATGTAATGTGGAATCAGACAATGTTGATATTGAAATATAAACTAACCCGAATATTTGTGGAATAAGTCCACATATATTCGTCATAATGTGGATCACTGGGGTGCAATGTCAGCAATTCGCCCCATCAAGGGCTATGGCTTTTACGTACACCTGGGACGTCATCCGATGTCTCTCCCGGTGTGAAACAAAGACAATACTTGTCGCAATCGAATCCACGATGAAATATAAGCTCATGAATTCGTTGCCACTGGGTCAGTTAGTCAGGTTGTCAGACACAGACAATTAGTGATCCGACAATTCGTTAAGTCACCTTTTTGTAACTCATAATGCCTGATACTTACGGCATAAGTCAAAGACTTTATTTATTTAAATAAATCGTTTAATTGCTAAAGGAGTTGAATCTCCCTTAGAGATATTAATTTCTAATTATCTACGGGTGATCCCTATCATCGAACCCAACCGCTCGGGTCTATTACAGAAAGCTACCTGATATTTAAATAAAATCCGGCAGAACTATTTTAACAACCTCCCGTAGAAGTGCTACCTGAGTAATCATTCCAGGGAATATTACCGGGACAATCTCCAATAAGTTAGGTACCTGCTATCTAATCTTCCCCGCGGAGACGGCTACCTGATAACTTCATTAGTTCCCCCCAACCTCGCATCGCAAAACGATCGGTTAAAAATGAATTAGAAAATAATAATGAAAAATAACAACCAAATCACCACGGTTCGGATCCATCATTATGAAATACGGTCATAGTTAGCGATTAGAAATAAGTTCAAATTCCCTTAAAACTCACCTTCCAAATGATTGAGAATAGTCTACAGAAAATCTGGTCAAGGGCCCAGAAATCACGCTGGTAAGTTGGCTGACAGACCATGCTCCCGGTGGTCTCGGGAAACCCTTTTTCAGTTAGTTGGATAGAGAAGCCCATAGGTTGGGTTGAAATACCCACGCTCCCCTAGTTGTGGGAGGATTGGAGAAATCATCAGTTTAGTACGGATGGAAAGCCAGGTGGGCAAACGTAGCTCTCTCATCTGCATGGATTGCCAAGAGCTTTATGGTTAAGGACATTCAGATTTAGTTACGGTTTGGAACAATTTAGACGTAGTTAGTTTCGTAAAATTAGTATTAGTTAGAAGACCCGCAATCCCTCGCCGGAGAGGATCTCTACCTTTCCCACCTACCCTCTACAATTAATTTAAAAAGTCTTTTGAGTTAATGTTGAACGTACATTAAATTTAGAATTAATGTTTTACAGCCATTACGATCTTTCCGAGAGATAAGAATGACTTTTCATCAATAGCGAAACATGTAAAAGTGATTATAACCGATTTTTATTTCTCCTACTCTCGTCCTCGTCGCTATAAATTCTTCAGTTTTGATTCAGATTCTCGTGGTTGTTCCGACTTTGTAAATTGTTGCTCTTGTCCACGAATTCAGCTCTCTATCCACGACCCGCACACGGAGCAACCGAGCAGTCGCGTACCCTCGTACATCCGCGGCTGTAGGTTGAGTTAAGGTTGTTAGGAAATTCGGGGGATGATCAGTGAAAATTTTTGTTTTAAGTACGGATAGAGTTACAATTGCGGTTTGTTGACCCCGCGTGGCCAAAAACCGGCTGGCGCCCTAAACCCCCTTTTTTTAAGGACTTAGATGAGCTGTTGATCACTCCCGGAGTTTCGTTTAGGTTTTCATGGTTTTGTTGTTACAGAGCCGTCGGAGTTGCGAGAACGAAGGTAATAGTTTTTGCCGTGTTTTCGGATATCGATCCAATGGGCTAGGGTTTTTTGAGTATTTGCTGAGGCCATAGAGAAAAATCATTACAAAATCGATTCCCACGGCAGAGAAATCATTCATTCACGTTCCTCCCTTGACGATACCGGTGATGCGTTGACCAGAATCGGAATCACTCGGAGTTTTAAGTTTGATCGTGGAATAATTACTCCACTCCGTGAAAATCTCTTACGATATATCGACTATTTGGCTGCTTTCTAATGCCATTATCGCATTTGAATACATTTGTCGCGGCCAGGAACGGTTGCTGATGTCAACTTAATCGATTAACACGTCAATGAAATCATGCATTCACGTTCGTCCGTTGACAATACTGGTGCTGCCTCCACCAGCATCGGTTATAGGGCAACCACTCGGAGATTGAAGTTTGATCGTGGAATACTTTCTCGACTACGCGATAACACTTTTGATATAACGACTATTTGGCGGCAAGGTGATGTCATAGTCGCGTTTCAATACGCTTCTTGCGCCCAGAAAAGGTTGCTGATCCCGAAAAAATCGATCCGCACATGTTGGAGAAATCATGCATTCCCCTTCCCCCATTGTCGACACTCGTGCTTCGAGGACCAGAATCGTCATACTGCCGGCTTGGAGTTATAAGTTTGATCGGGGAAGGATAATTGCTTAACTTCGCGAAAAACACTTTTGATATATCGACTCTTTGGCTGCTTCCTTATGTCATAATCGTGTTTGAATACATATCTCGCATCCAGGAACGGCTGCTGATCTCAAATAAAACGATTCCCACGTCACTGAAATCATTCATTCACGTTCCTCCCTTGCCGATACCGGTGATGCGTTGACCAGAATCGGTTACAAGGCAATCACTCGGAGTTTGAAGTTTGATCGTGGAATACTTTCTCCACTACGCGAAAACACTTTTGATATAACGACTATTTGGCGACAATGTGATGTCATAGTCGGGTTTCAATACTCTTCTGGCGCCCACGAACGGTTGCTGATCCCGAAAAAATCGATCCGCACATATCAGAGGAAAGTAAAGATACACGGCCGCTTCTGGACATAGGGATCTGTGGGGCGGTGCAGGGCGGGGCGGGCCGGGATGGTTGGCGGTGAGGTTTCGGGGGAAGGCAATGCTGGAATCTGCTCTCGGTCGGTAATGTATGGGGGAATCTTCTTTATCGGCCCCCACGGTGGTAATGTGCGAGGCTCCATTTTAGGCCAGAACGGGGGTATATCCACCATATGATATCTGACGTTGAATATCCACCATATAATATCTGATATCTAATATCGAGCATGTGATGTCTACTATCTGATATCTCATTTCTGATGTCTAATATCCAATATTTCATAGCCGACAATCGTAGTTGCAATCATTTTCAGACGTTCTATTGCCGGTGAATGTTTTTCAATGTTTTTTCAATAATCATAATTACAACAACAACAACAAATTAATTCATGATTTGTACATTTTATCTGCAGAATCATTATGAATAGAAACTAATAATATGATTGATATTTTTTTCCATTTTTTATTGAGTCTGAGGAACGATTTTAAACTCGGTACTTCTCTCTCTCTCTTTCTCTCATTGAGATTGAAGCGCGAACTGGTCCACCGCGCCGTATAAACTAAAACACTGGGCCTCTTGGATGCGCAGTGGATCGTTTTCGAAGTGGAATGAATATTCCACCATAGACTTCAAAAGATGATACCATACAACATAACACAAGTTTAATAATTTGCAATGATCCTACTTTCTGGGTTTTACATTGAATGGTCATGACATTGATCAAAACAGAAATGAATTGTGCACTTTTGAACTGAATGTTGCCAATCTAAATGGAACATCAACTACTTTATTTAATTAGATACCAATTAATGATAAGAAAACAGACACGAATCAATTTAATTTTTCAATAAAATTTCCTGATACTCTGTGATTTTTGAATGCTCTCTGTGTGTGTGTTTACCGATGAGCACGTACGCGTTACATAAACATTGACAGTGACCTCGCTGGGATTATGGCATAGTGATGGAAAAGTTCATGTGAAGAAGTGCAAAAGTCATTCACCTCATCAGCTGAGACGGTGGAAATCGAAGAAATTCACAGTAGCATGAATAATGGTTTATTGGAATATAGGTATAAAGAATTTCTCAGAAAAATTTGACCGTTACGAATGTGGGTGCTTTTCTAGGAATCAATAATGCTTTCCGAGAATAAAATTTCAGTTGTAACGAAATTTGGATAGACCGTTGGAGGGGCTGGGGAAATATAAATCGTGAATTTTTAGGGAGTACTTTAGTTGTAATCATGGAGAATCTCTCACCAGAACAGATACGCTATTTGAATAGTACTCCGCCGTACTGTCCCGACTTTGAGGATATAGTGCAGAAGCATATCGGTGATGTTCTACCGGAAAATGGCTGGAATGTCATCAGTGATGTGCTGTTTTTGGAGAGGAATTATGCTGCTGTGAGAAAGAAGAATGAGGAACATGCTTCAGATGACTCAGTCCTGCCATTATCCATCCACATTGGGGAAAAACTGACTGTTATTCTCAACTGTATGGAAGAATTGATAGTGAGAGTGGATGATAATTTTGTGCGAGATCGTTGGGTCAGTTCATGGAGCAGTGGATTGAAGAGAACGAGAGGACCAAATCTGTATGAGAGAAGTCCAGCAGCGCCTGTGCTAGACATTCAACATGAACTCAAATTCGGTGTAAACATAATGTTTGAGTCATTGGAAACCAAGGCAGACTCGGCTCTTGGTCGTGATGTTATTGTTGAGAAATAAAAATATTTTCTGTTCCAATAATTATTGTTTATTTATTTATTTATTGAGCTGAATGATTACATTTTTCTTGTTTAAATAAGTTTCTTGACGCTACCGGTGAGTAAGCTGTATTCGACAATTCGATCGTGTAGGCTCAAGCAATAGGCTGCGGTATTGGGATAGAACATCTCTGATGATTCAAACTCCAGACGAATGTCCACAGGTCCGGATTTCTAGAACTCATTCTGCTTGAAGCAATCGATGACAATGAGTGGTGCTGTTTTCAAGAAGTCCGCTCTACTGAATAGTGGTTTTGGCTCTTTATGGTAATAGGAGGCTTGGAAGCTGGTGTGCATGTCGTAGCCAGGAGCGGATTGGTTGTGTACAATATCCAAATTCAAATTTCCATAGGGATAACTTTACGAATTCAAGAATAACTTGATTTTTCGAATATTACAATGATCAAATGCACTTGCAGCTTTCAGAGCCTGATTTTTATCTGGCTATTTGGAAACCGAGGATGACGTAACGCGGTTCCTCTACTTGCGTTGAGCATTTCACAGTCCAGACATGTTTTGTTGTGCTCGGCAGCAGAGGATACGCGTACAATTCCCAAGAGCGAAAGCTAATCGACACCACGGTGTCTTTTGAAATCTGATTGAGAACCTGTACTTTTCGAGTGTCGGCAGGTTTACTGTAGGGCAACATCCAATCGATCTTAGTGATTGTGATTTTGAATTGTTCAGCCTGCGGTCCATCATTGGCTTGGAATATAGCATTAAAGTCACTGTGTGAACGAGTTTGCATTTGCTCATGATGCAAAGATGATGCATATGGTTGGTACGAATGAATCTCGTAATGAGCAATGGACTCATCAAAGATTATCCGCTTTTGAATATTCAGGATCTCTTCCATGGCAGATGGCAGTAACAACAGGCGATGAAGGCAAACCTTCACTTTCCTTCTTTTCAGTGAATTTTTAGGCCCAAAGTCCGCAAGAATTTGGCGTTCTGCGATGTCAGCTTCGTGAGATGCAATCGACGACTGTTCGCTTGCCGACGTGAGTCCGTACTTTTATAACTGCAACCAACTTACCCCCCCCTCAAACACAATACCCATTATTCAATGAGCTCTTATATAGAGCCGTATTGTAGTTACTTCGCCGCTGAAATTCACAGGACGATCGTCTTGATCCACAATCCTCAATTGCAGATGGTCTATTGACTGCACCACGATTGGCAAGTGAATGACCTGGGCTGGTGTTTCAATGATCCTATATCCAGGTGAAATGCTTGGGAAGAATTCGGGAATTGTATGCACACGTCGATTGTTAATGTAGGCTTCTGCAGTTAGGTTACACTCAATACTTAGAGAATTCACATGAATGATGTTTGGAGGTGTAGACGATTCGTAGAATGTTGAATGGGCTAGAATTTGTCCTTGAAAACCCAGCAGTTGCCCAATGGAGTCCAACGGTTTGAAATTTATCACCACATCCTTGGCTACTTCAATGATCGTCTTGAGCGTCTGATCATTTGCCCGTAAAGTAAAGGGGATTCCATAGACTGATAATTGATCTTTCAAAAAATTTTCAATGTCAGTAATTTCATAGCTTTCAGTTGGTATAGTCAATTTTATTACCAATCTGTCTTTTTCAATGCAAAATTTATTACATGCTTAGTCGATAATGGGAATTGAATTGTAGGTGACAAATTGGACACACTATACAATTTCTCTGGTGATAATTCAATGGGTGGAAAATAGCATGCTTCTAGTGTAGAAGATCGACCCGACAGGGTCAAGGGAAATGAATCACTCATGATAGTCAATGCTCAACGGATATAATTATGAGTTTTTGTTGTTTTATATCAATTCACCAGCGAGGAATTTCAAGCATAACTATCCGCAGATGATAGTATTATACTGTTGATAATTTTTAGGATTATATTTCACAACGCTACCGCTACCGAATTAATTAATCAACTCTTGAAGTGGACGCAAATTGCCATAGTTGTCAACGTAGATAACTTCCTGATTCTTCTTTTTATCTGCAACCCAATGAGTGCCGGGGCCATCTTTATCATCAAGATTGACTATAGCTGATTCACCTTTCCAGAGTCCACCTCAAGGCAACGCATTTCTCATATAAACTCCGCGAAAATGCGGAATTTTCATGATGCCGAAATACTTCATCAAATCACCATCAGTGAGAGCTCGGTGCGGTAGTTTTACAAGTTGTTTGGTTAAACATGCAAACCCAAGCCTGACTTGTAGGGTTTTAAGTATATTCTCTTGCCGAGAGCAATGGATTCCATGGCGCCATTGTGACGTTTACTCTGATCCAATTCGTTTCTGGCGTGTTTAGAAGTGTTGATAGCTTTGGCTGTTCTAGCAGCTCCACCCGCTAAGGCACCTGTTGCACTGAGTCCGGCAAATTGTGGAATGAAAAATGCTGGTAAAATTCTACCGATTTTAGCTGCGATGAGGAGAAGTCGAGGCGTAGGCTTCATTTTTTTCCTCCCTCCAGCATTTTTAACTGCTTGACGTGCACTCTTCACAGCATCGGGTCCAGGCTGCAGGGAACCTCTGGTAGCTCGTATAATCTGGCGCAGTGGTATCTTCTTCTTCACACTTCCTTCTCTTCGTTTCTTCCTACCACCACCACAGCTGGAATTTTTTCTCTTTTTCTTCGCACGAGCACTAATGTTTAGCCCCATACCGAATTTATGGTTCACCTTCAGGAGCTTACTCACACTCCAAGCAGCCGCCTTCTCACCAAGACTAGCGTCTTTCGAAAAAACTGTGCAGAGCTTTATCGGCCAGAATTCGATCAGCGGTGTGTCTGGCTAGCAAATTCTCTCTATTTTTTGAATATGCTATATCGTGCTCCTTACACGCTTTATCCAATGGATTTATCCACGGATCACCCCGTGCTAATCGTCTAGCCAACTTGGTTCCCGGTCCACAATACTGGTAGCCCGGTATATGTAATTCAACAGATAATTTAGTTATGATATCGTTGACTATTCCTGTACCCTTCCGCGTTCCAACACGTTTACACACCATCATGATCTTGTACAGACTGAAGTGCAAGTCTAAAAATATCGTGCATTTATGGAGCTTGATAGCAGTTGTCAACATGGAATTCAAGCAGCAAAGTTCATAGCTACTAGTGATGATTTTGACAAAATTACCGAGAAAAAGAAGGATAAACAAAAGAATCGTCACGGCCAACTATTACCCAATACTGTACGTGCAGTTATCTGTTGACCTTCAAATTGTGACAAAACGAATGCTCTGTTCGCTCTCATTACCCACCCCAATGGACTGAGATTTCAAAATGTCTACGTTTACTCCAAATCTTTAAATCAGCCGAAATATCAGTTTTTGAAAAAATTATTGACAACAGTGAAAGTTATTGGCTATTTTCCATTCAATGATCACGAAGAGGTGGTCAGACCTGAGGAAACTCATCCAAATTCTCTCATGATATTTGACGATGTCGCGTGTGGAAAACAGGATAATATGCGTGCATTCTTTTGCATGGGTCGCCGTCAAAGTGTAGACTGCTTCTATCTTTGTCAGACTTATGCACGTATTCCGAAACACTTGATACATGATAATAAAAATTTACTCATTCTCTTTCGTCAGGATGAAATGAATTTGAAGCACATTTATCAGGATCATGTTAATACAGACATGCCATACCCAGAGTTCAAAGATTTGTATTCTGCTTGTTGGAATAATGATAAACATGGGTTTATCACCGTCAACAAAGACTGCGAATTGCGCAAGGGACGCTATCGACGAGGATTTGATTGTTTTGTATGTATAAAAACATGCTGATGATTGACGCTTGACACAGTGTTGAATTGAACGTAAAACTTTCAGCATGCGGCCTACAGTTTTGCAAGAGGAGTCCGACGTATTGCATCATATTGCTGAGGCAAGAAAAGCAATTCGTCAAAAGTATCAAACCATCAACATGGACAAAGATATGGCGGAAAGAGCTGTGAATTTGGCCTTGAAACCTGTAATTATTCCTCGTGAAAAATTGATTAATCAAGGCGCAATCCAGAAGAAAACTAAGAAAAAAAGAAATCAAAATATTATTGTGAAAAAAGAGGCGTGAAGGGGGAGGGGGCAGTGAACGATTATAAATAGGATATTACAACAACAAGTACTCCTCAAGCATCAAGTTATCAAGATGACGATTCCAAGAACGCGGTGGGCTCAGTTGATGAATGACCCCCTCAATCTAATGTTGGGAATGTCGTGCAGTTGTATCTCAACATGTTCGACACAAAAGAAGAAAAACATTTGGAAAAACAATTTGGGGTTCGAAGAGTGGATGACCAATGGAAAATTGGAAATGCTGAGGTGATCTTCCATGGAGATAGAATGACTATTGCCGACAATCAGTATCGCTTAACTCCCGCTTTGGCATCCCTGATATTATAGAGATAGAGATCCAGAAACAGCCAATGTGGTATCAACAGATCAAATACAGTATGGTGAAATTCTGCGCAGTACGAATGCACATCAATTGTACTATGATCCAAACCAGGGTGTGAGACGCAAAAATCCCACGGAAAAATTTCTAAATATTATCGAGCATCTCATTAGACTCTACGAAAAGAGTGGTAAAGGATTCATACAAGAGCTTATGGTGGCTACACGGACAATGTCCGAAAAAATGGATTATATTTACTGGGATAATCTAAACGAATTGGTGGATAGACTTCGCTTGCTCATGGCATCTCAAGTTGCCGGTAATCCCAATCAGTCCAACGAAATCCTCTCCATTATCGTGAAACTGGAATTATATATTAAAGTTTACACTCGCATGAATCATCTCATTCTCATCATGAGTGTTGATGTGAGTAGTAAGTGGCCAGTATTGGGGAATTTCCCACGCCCCCTCCCCCCTTTTTTCCAGGAAATGTGCGTGCAGGTGCAGGTGTGCGCCCCAGGGGGTATTGTGCGGGTGTGCGCCTGGACACGTTCACCCCCTTTGTGCCTTGACAAAGGAATTTAACTTTAAATTGCGGA
>NW_011888272.1:1455-10702 GCF_000806365.1 Fopius arisanus | reverse complement strand
AGGTTAGAATCGCGTGATTACGGGCACCGATGGCATAAAATATATTTTCAAAAAATTTTAGTTCTATTATTATTATACATACTATCCTTTCATAAGCATTACTATAGAATCTATGTGAAACGAGTTTGAAGAATAGTTTGTCTATATTGGTTTAGTAAGATCGGATTCAATATTTTTTCACACAAATTAATTCGACGTTTGAAACGATCATGGTCTCGAGCTAACTGCTCCCATGGACCTTGACGGGCGGATCGGTGTGCATAGTCCCAATGGAACATCAAATGCACTCGTGGTTCAGGGTTGAAACTGATTTTCTTTCCCTCCTCTCGTTGATCATCCATGGGTGTAGGAATTTTCTCCATTTTAGACTAAATCTACCATCGAATAACCATGAGGGCGCAAAAATACACCATATTCAAAACTGAGAAGTTCAATCATTCCTTGCATATTTTTAAAATTGTCTTTAATCATCTGCAAAGTGTGAGATAAATTCGCGCAAGGAGAATATTTTGGTATTTGAGCAGGGTTGAAGCTGGAACACAGGTCTGTAAAGTTCTTGCGGATGTGATGAATGAAGCGATCAATTGGTGGAAGTTTAGGTGGTGCATGAATTAATAGTTTGTTTACAACATCACTCTCATGCAAACAATATGGTGGAACAGAGTGCAACCATTGTATCTCGTTGATTGTTAATGGTTCATCATCATCAGCCACCAAATTCTTTATCTTCTCTCTTAGATTTTCACAGAATTTCTTTAGGTTTTGTAATCCATCAATACTTTCAATGATGTGTGATAAATCATTTTACTGATCCATACAATGAGAGCAAATAGATCTTCTTTCAGGGTGTCGTTGAGCCTTCAATACCTCATAATTACTCCATAAACATTCCAAATCGGCGGTAAGATATTCCGCAAACTGATGAGCATTTTCATCAAAATATTCATTTATTAGATCTTCATCAGTATTGCTCTCTTCTGCACTTTTCAAGTGATCAACATGAGGGTTATGACAACACATATCAGCAAATGTCTTTATGCTGTTGACTGATCCAACTCAAATGATGTGTTAATGATTTCTTCTCTTCTTATAAAGCGGTTCATCTACGAGAATAATAGCAGAGTTGCCCCAATTGTACAACTAGGACAAACGAAATAATGATAAGTTCCAGGACAATCATGAGTTGTGATGAACCGGACTTGATTTCAAACTGGCTGCAGATCGTGTGAAGCGAATGGCTTATATAGCGCAGCCGTCGGCCACTTTAAATAAATGTAATGACTCATGACGAATTTTCAAGAACATTCGAGAATATTCGTTTATTTATTTTTTGTGTAGATTATGACCGGACTATAGGAAACCCCCACCACCAAAATGAGTGATTCATTGATGGAATTATCCTCATTACAGACATTATTCTACCATCTTTTTTTTTCGCAGAATTGGATTCAAACCTGCGGTGGAAATATGAAGCGACTGATGGGAGTGACTCATGTCGTGAGAATTCATTCACGGTCAGGCTGCCCTCATTGCGTTGGTCATCAATAGGTGAAATATTCCACAGGTTCTCTGCGATATACACTCCCCTCACAGTAACGAATCATTTCGAGAATGTTCTGCATGACGTCATTCCACTAAATCGAATTACATCTGTCTGGGGAATTACAGGAAACCCCCACTCTGCGCTAACCGATGACTCATTGATAACACAACCCCTAAAAGTGTTTACAATCCTAGCGCCACCTACTCATGACTCATCGATGACGTCATCCTTCCAGAACCTTCCACGATCGTCGCGCCACCTACTCATGACTCATCGATGACGTCATCCTTCCAGAACCTTCCGCGATCGTCGCGCCACCTCGTGGTGAAGCGGAGCTTTGGTCCAGAATCCCCCCTGTCTATCTACTAACTTCCTCGAAAGACGGAGAGCCAATTTACGTAACAATGAAAAGCATCCGGACAACTTAATCTGTTTTGCTTCAAGCCCTGTTTTGATATATGGAAATTGTTAATTAAGACTCGAATAAACATAAAGATAATTAATCATATTAACCACACAAAATTGTAAATTGAAGAAACACGGGCAATTATTATCCGTGCATGAGTAATTTTAAGAATATTGATACATACCCTTAAGCCTAAATAATTAGGAAATAAAAAATGTTTAATACAATATATAAACGAGAAAACATGTGTATTGCGTTATACATATTTAGGAAAAAATCGATATGTTTAATACAATATATAGGCGGAAAAATATATGTATTGCGTGAAGTTTTTCACAACTTAGATTAAGAGGATCATGACTTGTGTTAGAACACACCCAGTATGTTGAAGGGCGACAATATCGCCACATTGACGTGTAACATGATTACCTCACGAATAGTAAAGCCTCGAGAAAGGCCTGTGTATCAAAAAATGATGTCTAGAAAAGTACTCACTCAAGCAGTCATCATCATGCGGGCCTCCGAAGGTTCAAGAAATGATCATCAAAAGGACAACACCTGGAAATCACAAAACATCCAGAGGAGGCCATACAAATTCCTCGAAGGCAAAACTAAAGAGATCCTTTTGACTTCTTTTCTTCTCTCAATTGAACATGGGGGCACCAATATAAACAACCCTCCAATGGTAAACACAGATGAGAATAGACTCAAAGAAATAAGATGTCGGCAATTCAGAAATGGACTGCCTCAACCATGGGTTTGTCGATATCGACAAAAGAAAAAACACACCAATAAGGGGGTACATCTGGCACGAGTATCTCCCCCGATTGGTTACAGGGGGTTGGCTTGAGCCGGGATGTCATCGACACCCCATGCCCAATGGAAGTTATGAGATGGCTTCCAGGAATTGGCACGATTCACCAGATGATTTTTAGTTGTCCAAACAAGGGGACACCTCCATCCTCAAAGGATCCACTCCGGTTGACACACCAGTCTTCTTATGAACAATAGTTATCCATCGCCAAAGAAGACGTCTAGTTTATGAGCCGTGAGCGTCAGAAAAATACATAAACATGCAAGTTTTGACATTAGAAGAACATTAATTAGAGAGAGGCCAACGATCGATCGTCCCGTCTTTCTCTCAAAACCCTCTCCCACACCTTGGGAAACAGGGGGTGATACTAGAGAGAGGGTACATCGTCCAGAAACATCCTTTTTGAATACATTGTCAAACATATGAAGATACCTCCCTCCATATCTCAAAAAACGTCGGGTGACTAAGAATCAAAAAATCAACGGACGTAGAGGAATCACGCCCGAACAGTCTATAAAGGGTGGTCTTTCGCCAGATCGAGACAGTCTAAATTAAATCTTCGACTCCTAATTATCTTCAAGTGGTATCCTGCTCTTCAACCAGTCGACTCTCCAAGATCAGTCTTCAAGGGGGAAACTCTGCAGGACCACCCTCTGACGTCACCACTGGGGCACGGTTCGAGCATTTAACTCAACTTCCAACCCCAGATTGAGTGTGCAACTTTAACCAACGAGTCCAAAGTAAAATTTCGACTCTTGGTATTCAACGAGGGGCCTTGCTCATCCTTCAAGATCCGTCTGTTGGAAGCCAGCTTTTGCAAGCCCAATTCATCACTTGTCATAGCCTGACTGCACTACTAGTTCACCCGAGCTTCTCAGCCGAGGTTTTTCTGCAAACCAGCAACGACCTGGTTATTTTTCTCAGTAACTGACTGAGGTTACCCCGAGCTTCTCAGCCGACGTTTTTCTGCAAGCCAGCAACGACGTGGTGATTTTCTCAGTATTTAACTGAGTTTACCCCGAGCTTTTCAGCCGAGGTTTTCTGTAATCCCAGCAACGATCTGGTAAATCTTTGAGCAACACAACGAGTTCAACCCAAGCTATCAGCCGAGGTTTTTACACAAGCCAGCAACGACCTGGTGATTTTCTCAGTATCTGACTGAGTTCAACTCGGGCATCCAGCCCAGGCCATTTCTGCCGAGCACCACAAACCAGCATCTAGACCCAGTGGTCAACCGAGTTTTACTGAAACTCAGACCCACTGTCACCAGCAACACCTCCAGTGCCACCCTATTAGCTTCACTACCATCGAGGAAGCGTGTTAGGCGATCGTCAGCTCCATCAGTGCTAGAGCATCTAGCACATCTTTGGAGTTCTCCGGAATCCGCTACGTAGAGGAGAGCGACCGAGAGATCACCCACTCATCCCTACACCGTAGTTTTTCTTCAACCGTAAGTCAGAAAAAACACACCAACAACATATACACTATTCTTACCTACATCTTTTCTGCCCCTATTCCCCGGTTTTTATCTTGGACTTTCTATTATTCTGTATTTCAAGTGAAGTGTAATAAATTTTAAATTCTATTTAAAAGGAACTCAAGGGTATCTTTCTCTTTGTGTGCTAATTCCTCACTTAGTAACCATTATGCAGTTCAGTGCTTAGTCCCACGCAATAGGCCCCCCCATATTGAGTGACATTTATAAGATCTTTCCTCCTCCGGACACTACCTGTCGTTGCTAGTTACGGTCAAGTTACCTGAAAGGTTCACCTTTTATCCTATATTTTGGCCTACCTGGTGACCCAGTGTCCGCAACATTGCTAAAGGATGGCAGCAGGCTCTGAAAGAAAAGAAAGATTGTGTTTGCCTACTGAAACGTGCAATCTACGGATTGAAGCAATCAGGACTTCAATGGTATCGGCGCTTGAGAGATGTATTATTGAAGATGGGATTGAGCTCATCATCTTGCGACCCATGTCTTTTCTACATTAATAACGAAAAGGGGATGTTGCTAGTAACTATCTATGTCGACGATATTCTCGTCGCTTCCGAAAATTTGTGGTGGATTCAGCATGTCAAGGTTACACTTTCTCGGTGTTTTCGGATGAAAGATCTAGGGAAAGTCAGTGCCTGGGCATAAATTCTCATCAAGATGAAAATGACCATAGTGTTTGCTTATCTCAGACTGATCATGTGGATAAGCTACTAGAAAAATTTGGCATGGTTGACTGTAAACCAGTCAATAGACCAATTGAGAACGGTTGCATATTAACACGCCCAGAGGTACAGGATGAGCAGTTGATGATGGAGTTACCGTATCAAAGCTTGATCGGAGGTCTGCTATACCTGGCCATTTCAACGCGACCAGATATAGCTTTCGCGGTGAGTTTTTTAAGCCAATTTAACTCATGTTATGATCAAACTCACTGGAAAGCTGCTAAGCGAGTCTTAAGATATCTCAAGGGGACCAGGAATTATCATATTCATTACGTCAAAAATGAGCAGGAGCTTCATGGTTTTGTCGATGCGGACTGGGCAGCAAACCGTTTAGATCGTCGATCTTTTTCGAGGTACGCATTTATTTATCCTTCAAGTCCGATTAGTTGGGAGATCCGAAAACAACGTACCGTTGCATTATCTACGACGGATGCTGAACTGATGGCAATCAAAGAATCAACACGTGAGGCACTCTATTTACGAAAATTATTGTCATCGATTGGTCTACCATGAGACAAAATTAAGATTTGGGATGACTCCCAAAGTGCTCAGAGTCGGATTAATAGCTCGACGACACATTCTACATCCAAACATATGGAGGTTCGTCATGCTTTCGTCCGTGAGAATATCGATGAGGGATCAATATTGCTGGATTCCACGTCTACGGATCAGATGCCTGCTGATGTTCTTACTAAAGGATTGAAATACACATGTCATCAACGTTGTTTGTCATTATTGGGAATTAAAATGTTATAATTGCATATATCAGTATGTTTCAGGTGTTTGTAATTCACCTGTCGGTTTTGAAGGGGAGGTGTTCATAAGAACTATCAAAGACAGCCAGGTTACCGGCCGTGGATTCTACTATCACCTATATATTGTAATTAGTAAATCGTAATCTTGCCACCGTGAGTGTCAATGTTACTGGTCGATTATAATGGCGAACGAGTAAACACGTATAAATTCAGTGCTCGAAGTATATTTATATTTATTGTTGCAATCCGTAATATACGTATTGTTTATTAACGTGATTGTTGTTGCTCAAATTATTCCCTCCATATCCAACAATTGCTGATCTGACAATATTTTAGAGCATTTTCCGGCGGAATTAATTAAGTTTAGGTGTTCATGGTGCGTTTGGTGGAGAATTGGAAGTCAGTAACTCCACTTTTCCGTGGTGAATGATGAACGGGCGACTGGCGACTGACGTCTCCACGATTTGAGACCGTCACGGCCGGTTGCCCACTGTTTATCGTTGAAAATAATTATGAGTAAGGGACGCAATGGGTCTGAATAAATGGGGAATTGAATTCCCCAGCGAATGCCCCTAGTTTCATCCCTTAATATAACTTGGGGGCGGAGCTATAGTTTCTGGAATGGCGAGCGGGCGACTGGAGACTGACGTCTCCACGATTTGAGACCGTCACGGCCGGTTGACCACTATTATCGTTGAAAATAATTATGATTGAGGGATGCAACGGGTGTCAATAGATGGGCAATTGAATTCCCCAGGCAATGCCCCTAGTTTCATGCCTTAACATGACTTGGGGGAGAAACTATAGTGTCTGGAATGGCGAGAGGGCGACTGGAGACTGATGTCTCCACAATTTGAGACCGTCACGGCCGGTTGCCCTCTGTTTATCGTTAAAAATAATTATGATTAAGGGAAGTAGTGTGGAGTAATCTCGGGGAATGTTCCCATTTTCTGCCACCAGGAGGCGCTAGCGTCGTGGCGTGTGTGGGCATTATTTCAGGGGCGGGGGGCATGGCGGGAGTTTCAAATTTCTAGGCGTTGCTAGTGTCGCGGGGCGCGTGGGTGGCTGTGGGTGGTAGTGGGTGGCGGCGGGTGGCGGTGGGTAGCGGTCGGTGGCGGTCGGTAGGGAAGGGATTATTGCCAAAAAAAAATATCGGTTTCTTAACCTTGAGCAAATACAGGTGCAATTAAAAAACACTCGTCATAGTTTCCGGTGTTAGGAATGTCAATGATCAAACACGTATTTTACATTTTCTACAACGTTTTATTCCATATTTCGTTACATTTTCAATCAATGATGTGTTATTAACCGTTTCATAGGTACATGTACAATTATAATTACATTCCCAAGTCTGTCTTATTATATATCAGGGCACTAAAACGAATGCGAGAAGGAACATCGCTATAATAATGATGCACACCATACAACACGAAGGTTCATCAATGCTGGTCTTTGCGTGTTCAAGATCGTTATCTCTAAGTTTAATCACTCGAAATAGTGTGGATACCATTTTGACGAGACTTAGTAGGGAAAATACAATAAACAGCTTTACTGGTTGTCAATAGCCCTGGAACAAAGGCAACCCAACGCAGTTAGGGGTGCTCACAGGTCTCCGTCGTCTTTTAAAAGTTAACGCTGGATCTCTAGATTGACGATGATTTTTCTATTAATTAGGTATGTAAAGCAATTCAGAAAATATTGAACATACCTTTACATATAGAAGTCTTAGTGTCGACCGTTTCACCTTCGTCGAGGTTGTCTTCGTCTAGTTTGGGTTTGGTATACCGGCTGGTTTGATTACCCTCCCTTTTTTTATCGGTTAAACTCTGATGCATAGCCAAGACTGTGAATAAAGCACACTTATGGGTGCGATCAGCCATCTTATTTTTCATTACATGAAGATAACATATAGGTGTTCTTTCATTCGAACGGCACACATTGTTTTTCAATTCATCCGTCTTATCGAAATTTATTATTTCTCGGGCACACAATATCTGGAGATATCCGTCTCCTCCGCACCAACGGTGAAAATACGATTGGCGATTCTGGACAACTCTCTGATATTGTGTAAAGCGTCTGTTAACTCAGCATTTCCATCATGCCACTCGATACCATGATGATTAGTTGTCAGCCTATTGTTTGTCTCGCGCCAGCAGGTAGGAAGGTCCAAGTATGGGTAAGGCGCATTTAAAAGCCAATGCGAGAGAAATATCCCCTCAAGATCGGCAACAGCGATTTCTTTTGGTAAAAACTTTCCGTTTTTGCCACGAAAAGCTTGCATACTGATAACAATGTCCATAATGATTCTTACACAAAACTCTAGCGGGTAATGAAGATGTAACCAAATAGGTATAATATTATATGCCCGGTTGTCGGGAGTGGGGAAATCATCAGTAGAGCGCACCAGATACAATATTCAATTTCTATTTATTTTCGCTTTACAAAGAAAAAGTTACAGATTTTTTGTTTTCCGCCCTCAGTCTCTTTTTTCCCCAATATCAATTATTAAACGTACCTCTTTAATAATCTCTAATGTGTATAATGTGACAAATTGTCCAAAGAAATGAAATAAATTGTCAATATTCACGTTTTTGAGTACAAGATTGTTACGTATCATTTGTAACAACTTTTCAAAATTTTTGAAAATGGTTTTTATCAGAACATCATATGGTATGAACTTTTCTCGATTACACTCTGGTGTTTCTAACCACATTAAACGCGCCAAGTTGTCTACCACAGCTTTTTTATACTGGTCTCCGGGTACATTTTTCAGATATTCTATGCGTTGAGTAATCCATGTCGTACGCCATGACAGGGCGCCTACAGTACTATCCAGCACGTGGATATTCGCTTTCGCCACACAATCGGTGATGATTCCTCAGAGAAATACACCAGCATGAGGGGTATACAGCCCGCCACGTTAGGCCATTCCGCAGGAGTGAGTGATATCACTGTCCGGGGAAATGTTGCGATTATCCGGACCATGGGTGTGAGCACACCGCCCTCCGTCCAGTGTAACCCCGTGGTCACTTCTTTTGTATGCACTTTATTTATTAACAAAGTATCCGCAAATAATAAAGGTTTGTCTGTAAACGTGGCCACCAATTTCGATTCCTGTGTTCTTGGCTTCTTCACCGCAGACGGTCTGCCCTTTGTGTCGACAGGTATATCCCTCAGATCCGATTCACGCTTACTACCCGCACGGAAAAAAAATATATGCTCAAATATATAGCACATATATGCAACTCATACTACATATATCTCGGCCAAAAATGTTGTATTCGAAGTATATGTCGACTATATGTCATTTTTTATATGAAATTCTAATGGGATTATATGTTTTTTTATGTACGAGATAGATGTCAATTATTTACTCCAAATATGATTTATATTTCCAACATATATGTATATATATACATTATTAGATATTTGTCATTCATGCAAATTATCTATTCAACGTAAAAACTATATATTCTGTAATATTTAAAGTATATAAACCATTATTTATAAGA
>NW_011888272.1:0-1285 GCF_000806365.1 Fopius arisanus | reverse complement strand
ATTACTTCCACGATTCGTATCGATTTGGGTGACGGCAGGCAATAAAAATCTGCTGTTTTGGCAGGTGTAATAATGTAACTTTCTCTTTGATTTGATTCACATTCAAGGCGGCTAAATTGAGATCTTGGTTTTGTACGAATGTCAAGTGTGTAAATTTCCGATCTCTAGAAAATGGTGAATTGACTGTCTCATGATAATTACCGATCGCATAACAATTTTTTGAATTAGCGTAGGAGAGGATGACGAACTGCTCTATCTCGAAGACTTGTTCTTCCCTTGTCAGCACAATATAACTCCTTCGTTTCTTCGGTCATGCATATTTTCTTGAATGACTTACTTCGCCCTTTATTACTAGCCTTATAGCAAGTTCAATCGTCGTAGCAGATTCCGCGTGAATGTCAATTCGTCTTAGCGCTAGATAATAAGGACGACTAAGATGTACATTTTGCTGCATTATACCTAAAATACCAGCATTACCAATCCGTAGAGAAACGTTTGGGATTATTCTACAATGCATCATTTATCCTAAGAAATTCCTCTGAGAGTCACTCAAGCTTTCCTCACAAATATTTTTCAACTTACATACGGCAATTTGATAGCGAAACGAATCACAAATCTGAAATGGAACACCATTGGAGCTATGAACATAATTTTTCAAAGTGAAATTGAATGATTCATACATAAAAGTACTATGAGTCCAAAGAGGACCCCATTGCAGAACACTGTCTGGAAGATGAGTGAGGAGATGTACATTAAATGAAACGAACTGGATCCCATACACATCTTTTACACCTTTCACAAAATCATAAATGGATTGGCGTGCATGTTCCACTTCAGAACGCATTATGGATGTTTTTAATAATATAAAAATTCCGTCAACCAATAATGCCCAGTGTTCAACGTATTTTCGTGGAGCAATCTCTCCTAGAATCGGTAAACTGTTGAATAGTAACCAGATGGTCCACTCGTGACCTTTCCAAAATTTTCTGCTTCCAATTTTTCTAGTTGTCCTGGAAATTTCCAACGTTGGAGTGAAGGATTCAAGTAGACTATTTATCGAAGCTTCATTGTGGCATAAATAGAATGAGTGGGAATGGTACTCTGAATCTAACCAAAGTTTACAAAATTGCTTGGCCACATCCAGTGTCGCGAGATGCATCCAGTCAGCTACAAGAAAATCAATCACATTAAAGCCTGGTACATCATACATAATTGATTGTCGTCTCATTCCTTTTTCCCTGTTCATTGAATGAATCCAGGTATCCTCATGATTTCGGAGACCTTC
>NW_011888271.1:16137-17771 GCF_000806365.1 Fopius arisanus | reverse complement strand
CGCCATTGTTTTATCGAATTATAAACTTTCCAGATCTATTAATTAATCCCGCGTTAATTTGATAGACGTTGCATCACTGCTAATGGACTTGACCAAAAACCAGTTTCTCGCACGTTCACCTTATTGATTCTCGGTTGGGATGGGGTCATTGCAATGAACGGAGAAAATAACTGATGCGGATATAAGAAGGAATAATGCTTATTGGTGAGGAATTTTGAGCAAGCGCAGTTTGGAAATTTCTTTTCTTTCCATTAAATATTCCACGAAGTCGACGACTTGATCTGACTCGAACCTATTTTTTCACTTGACTCATTTATTTTTAATTTATTAAGGCGATTAATATTTTTAGTGCCGATTATCAACTTGATTCAAGTCAAATGACTCGGGCTCTACAGGTCAGGATTTTGATTGTGGTGTGGGTCAATTAGTGGGTGATTTAATGAGGAATTGTCTCAAGCTTAAGTCAACTTGAATCAAGGTGAATTCAAGCTAAATGGATTTAAACTGAAGTCGAATCAAGTGAATGAGTCCACTTGAATGAAATAGATTTTGCATCTTTAATGGCTTCCCTCGGGTTCAAAATTCACTCTTCTAGTTTTTATATTTCCAGATTTAAGAAATTTTTATGTTATAACAAAAAAAATGGAAAGTCCCGAAGGCATTTTCTCAGTGCGGGTTTTTCCCAAAATATATCTGGTGATCAGAGAGGGTCAAGAAAAAAAAATCCAAGGATTAAGGGTGGAAGAAGAAATTATATTGCCCTCTGGAGAGGAGTTTAACGTGGGCCTCACTAGTAATGTTTTAGTTAGTTCGTTGTAAGTCTTCGTTCAGTAAAGTACTTCTTGACTGTCTAGAGTCTTATAATTTTTAATAATAATTCTCAGTCCTAAAATACTCCAAGTGTTTATTTATTTCGATCTCCATAATCTAATAAATATTTTTGAGTCAAACTTGACTCAGACCATCAATCTAATACGAACTTGAGAGAGATTTTCAAACTTGACTCCGAACAATTTTTCAACAAGGCAAAATTTCAAATGAACTAATATCCACCACTCATTAAATCTCCTCGAACATCCATTGAACAAGACTAACAATTAATCTCAACATAAAATTCTCATGCTCTGGTAAAAAAGAGATTATGACGAGAGACAGGCGGAGGATTCACGTCGGAGAAATCGAATGCTCGTGTTATGTTAATGAGTTCCGCAATGGTTCATTGCTTGCCATACGAGTTCATTGATGGGTCTGAGTTATATTCAGGGTCAATTCTGACATTCGATAAGCAACTCTCGTCTCTATTTCCATTTAATAATTCCCCCCCGATCGATCAATCACCCGCGCTTGCAGTTTCATTTCTATTTTATTTTCCACCTCATTTCACTCACACACCGAATTCCATTTTTATTATTTCTTTTTATACCGCGAAATAGGAAAAGCGAGGGTGTGTACGAAGGTGTGTTCCACCAGATGTTGAGAATTTGCACGTTGTAGGTTAAAACCCCGATGCCTGAAACTCCCGTTGATACCTTCGTGATGCAATAAGTGAATGTATAACGGATGTCAAAGCACACGCCACACGCAATCCCCTCCCTCTCCGTATTGTGTTGATATCTCGTGTTGGATATATATAT
>NW_011888271.1:3694-5427 GCF_000806365.1 Fopius arisanus | reverse complement strand
AAAAAAAAAATGTTGCCTTTGAATAAAAAAAAATATGCTGAGTGGAAAAAGAAACATGTGATCCGGCTCTACGTGGGATGACAAATCGATTCTGATAGACGAGAGCGAAAGGAAATTGTAATAAATTGAGGCTCTCCTCGACTTTTTTCAAATCTCTATCAACGCGGGAAAAACCCACGACTCGCGGAGACAACAATTCAGTCAAATTTCCAGGGGAAATTATTTTGACATTTGATATATTGAAGAGAAACGAAAAATTTTCTCTGGCGATGGAAAATTCGAGAAGAAACGCTATACGGAAGTGAACAAAAGCGAAATGAGTAGAAACTCAAAGATTTTTGAGAAATTGTATGAAAATCTATCAGGCAATTTTCTACTAGAAAAAATTCTTGCTTTTTGCTGTTTTTAGTGTTGTCTACGCGAACGCCAATTTGTTGAAAAATTACAATATCTTCGTAGAATTACTGCCCAGAAAAATTCATTTTTCACTATTGGAAGAGTAATTTTTCTAATAAAACTATATTTATCGAATTTTACAAAAATATTTATTGCTTGTAGTTACAGTAATAACAAACAATATATTTTTGAAATGATTATTTAAAAAACCTGCAATTTTACTAAAAAAAGCTTGCGTTCGGAAGAAAAAATCTGTAGTAAGAATGAATCTTACGAGTTTCGAGATATTTGGAATGGGGTGGACTTCATTTCTGTATCTACTTTTATGATAATGAAATATACTTGATTCAAGTAGGGGAGATCCGTGGAAAATGGGACTCTCATGGAAAAGCGTTTATAACTCATACAAGTAGTAGTAAATGCGCAATTATACCAAACGTTCTGGTAAATTCAACAAAAAATATTTCTGGTGTGAAAAAATTAGGACGAAAAAAGAATCGAGATGATGATCACTGAGCTATAAATTAACGGCGGCTTCTGCATTTGATATATCAACCCGGAGGGCTCCGTAATATATTTCAACTACTCTGTACTCATAAGACTGTTTTCTCCTCGATTCCAAGGACTCAATTAGCGATCGTTTCTGTTTTGTTGGCGATCATTGCCGTTGACTCGAGCGTCGAACTTTGATGATTATGTGGATTCCTATTTCTTTTGTTGTTTTTGTCATTTTAGAAATCGAGCGTAAGGACACGAGAAATCACTGACATGTTTAGACTCCTTCCGGGATATTCACCAATCGTCTAGTTAAATATAATGTAAACAAAATCGGCAAAATTCAGCCGGTGGGCGATTGATTATGTAAAAAATTCTTGGGCTATGTCGATCCTAAATCAATATTATTTTTAAATCCCATCACTCGTTTTCGTTGAATGAATCTCCATTGATCATCCAGAAAGTTTATTTATTTACATTCTATCAAATAATCGTGCAGAATTATTATCCATTGGAATTTTTCTTATCAATTGAAGATTACGTTTGCGTTAAATGAATGCTTTTTTATTATTATTCCATTTTATTTAAATTTAATTGATTATTTTCTCAATGAAATTAACATCTAAACAATTTTTTTCATATTAATTTTCACTGATTTTTATATTATTTTGCAATAATAGATCAAGTAGAAAATTGAATTTTTAGCATTGAAATGACCAAAAAGTCAACGCAATTTAATTTTAACTTTAAATTTCAAACATTATTAGACATTAATTTATTTTTCAATTTGAAATACCGTTTTTATTAAATTAATTTAAAAAATTGGGTCAATTACAAAAAAA
>NW_011888271.1:0-1539 GCF_000806365.1 Fopius arisanus | reverse complement strand
ATTATTAAACTTGATTGAAGTGGATTTTTTATGACTTATATAATAATATGAACTAATTTTTGGGCATCATTTAATTTAATTCTTCTGCTTGATTCAAATCAATCCTTCAGGTTGATTCAAGTCGAGCCTTGAACTTGATTCAAGTTGATTCGTCAACTTGATTTGACGGAACTATTGGATTTTGTTTAAGTCGGTTCGCCAGCTTGAATGAATTCCACACTTTGATTTGAGTCAAGTAGATTTTTGAAAAAATCACAAAAAAACTTTTGTGAAAAACTTTTGCCAAGTTGACGTTTTATTGCATGATCATATTTTTCCAAAAAATGTCTTCAATTTTATTTATAAAAAAATACTTGAAATAAAAAATATTCCACTTTTTTACTTGAGTCAAGTAGATTTTTTTAAAAATCCCAAAAAATCTTTTGTGAAAAAATTTTGCCAAGTTGACATTTTACTGCATGATCACATTTTTCCAAAAAATATCCTCTATTTTATTCACAAAAAAATACTTGAAATAAAAAATATTCCACTCTTTGACTTGAGTCAAGTAGATTTTTGAAAAAATCACAAAAAAACTTTTGTGAAAAACTTTTGTCAAGTTGATGTTTTATTGCATGATCATATTTTTCCAAAAAATGTCCTCAATTTTATTTATAAAAAAATACTTGAAATAAAAAATATTCTACATTTTGACTTGAGTCAAGTAGATTTTTAAACTTGATTCAAGTTGACTCATCAACTTATTTAAACTTGATTTGATTGAAATACGACGAATCCTTTTGGATATATTTCTTGCTGATTAAAAAACGTATTAAATACCGATAACGAATGTGGATCACGAATACAACCGATGAAATTCGCGTGAGAGAGCGCAATGCCCGATGGTTACGATTGATGTTGTAATATCACATGGGCGTGTTGTATCTTGGGGATCTGTGAGATGCCTCGAGGGCGAAATAACTCCTGTTCCGTCACCACATTCGGTTATACAGACATCGACGATCGGCCACTTGTCCCGGCCAGATTGAATTTATAACACAGGGTTGCTACCACTTGTGTGGACAACGTCAACTGTCAAACCCGAGGAAAAGTGACAGCATCTGCCACGTGCCACATGCTGCTCTCGGGGGTTTCATTACCTCTTGCAAATACCATGCAATTGAGAATTTTTCTGGCGTCAATGCAAAGAGAAATAAAATTTTCAACATATTTTACCGATTTTTACCCCATGACATCAAATTTTTGTATTTTCGCAAGTTTAATAAAAATTTCACTATAATTTCTCCTGAGTCGTTAAATTTTCTAAGTGAAAATTTTCATTGAATTTTTACGGCGTTTTTTAATTGAAAATCAAATTGAAAAATTCCGCGGAAATTCTAAATTTTTCCAAAAAACTCTCAAAACTTCTACAACAAAAATCAGAAAATCGATGTTTTCATTGATTTTTCGAATTCCAAAAAAATCCTCCATTTCTATTTTTGATGTAAAATTCAAAAATGATAATTTCAATGCTGTGAAGAAAATTACGTGGAAAAAAAA